>NW_021319908.1:3331002-3387031 GCF_001605985.2 Dendrobium catenatum
AATTAAATAGTTTTAAAAATAAATATTATTAAATAAATAGTTTTAAAAATAAATTATTTTCATATAACGTTGTTAAATAAATTGTTTTAGCATTGTTAAATTAATAGTTTTAAAGTATTGTTAAATTAAATAGTTTTACAAGTAAACTCTGTTAAATAAATAGTTTTAAAAATAATTATTAATAAATAAAAATAAATAATTTAATGATATTTTTTAAAATATTATAGTATTCAATATTACTTTATAATATTGAGTTTTTCAACTATTTCATATTCTCTCACCCAAATTTTTAGCAAAAAAAAATCTATTATCAAAAATCGTTCATTAATCATAATTAAAATTTATATTAAAAGACAGATTTAATTTTTAAAGTTTTGGATTCCATTTGAAAAATTAAAATTAATGGTTATGATTTTGTTTGGAAGGAAATTCAAGTGGCTTTTATAATAGTAGTATAGAGATGTAAAAATTCTTTAATGAAATAATTAATTAAGATTTATTAATTATGAATTTTTGAAATTATGAAAATTTAAAATTTCTTAATGAATGAAAATTAATTAATGAATTATGTTATTAATTACTCGGATTGGTATAAATTAAGAATATATTACAAATTAATTTATTAATTAATTATATTTGAATATAGAAATAAGTACAATTAAAACGCCCTAATTTCCTCTTGGCGGCCGCCTCCGCCCGGCATGCTTCGTTTGTCCTTCGTGCGCTAGGGAAGTCTCTTCTTCCTTTTGTTTCTGTGTTTTTGATTTTATGGCTTCTTCTCGTATTCGCAATCCTGATTTTTTACATGGCTCTTCGCCTCTTTCATTTAATGAGGTGCTCTCTGGTTCATCTTCCGTATCTGTTAGTTTTCCTGAGCTTAAAGTTTCTTCTTTTAGAGGCATGCCTTCATTATAGATTTCGGAGATGGAAATCAAATCCCTGGCTGCCCCGTTTGAATTTGCTCTCATAGGGAAATTTCCTGCCCGACGGCCCTCTTTGGATGTCATTATGAATTTTTTCTTTAATCTTAAGCTTAATGGGGATGTTTCTATCACTGTTCTTAATCAGCGAAATGTCTTGATTAAGCTCTTCAATGATTTAGATTATTGTAGGACTTTAGCTCATAGATCTTACTTCGTTAACAACTGTTATATGAAACTGATTAAGTGGTCTCCTACTTTAGATGTGGAAATCGAATCCCCTATTATTCCCATCTGGATTTCTTTTCCAAACCTTAGGCCTCATCTGCATGCTTCGCATATTCTTCATGGCCTGGGAATGATTTTTGGCAAACCTTTAAAAACTGATAATGCTACTTCTACTGATTCCCGCCCATCTGTTGCTAGAGTGTTGGTTGAAATTGATGTGTCCAAACAATTTCCTGAGATTTTCCGGAGTATTGTGTGCACTGCTCTTCTTTGGGGCACTCTAAAGCGGGTTGTACTATTCTTCATCCTAATCTTGTCCCCTCTTCATCTTTGAGGGGGGGAGGTATTTCGGGTGCTCAGGTTGTTCCTGTGCTTTTGCCTGTTGTTGATGGTGTAACTGTAGTCGGTACTGTTGTTGCTCCGTCTGTTCCTGTGGTTTCACCTGTTTGTGATAGTTTACCTCCGATTTGTTCTCCTGTTTCTATGGTCCCCGAATTTTAAGGAGTTGGGGGATGTTGTTCTATATGGTACTGAGGTTGGGGTTGTTTCGAGCCCTTTAATTAATCTTGTTAGTGTTAATATTAGTAATGTTGTGGATAGTTGCCCTGTCGTGGCTGTGATTGATGATTCAGCAGTCCAGTCGCCTGGTTTGGGTGTTGTGGATTCGCACATGAGTCTTAATGAAGTTAACTGGAGTTGTTTTTCCATTTTTGGGTGTCGAGGCTTCATGTAATCCTACTGTGACTGTGGACTTAAATGCAGAGTGTGTGCGGGTTGATACTTTGAATGGAAATTCGGTGTGTTCTAATATTTTTGTTGATGTCCCGATAAAATTGGTCGAAACACATACTATGGTCAATCGTTCGGGTGTTAATTCTGGATTTGATATTAGGAACCATGTGGATTGGCTGCATGGCTCGTCGGAATGTGAATCTGATTTTTCATATTGTGGTTTGGCCTCTCCGAAATTTTGCGGTGGTTCTGACCCTGGTAAAGATTTTACTCTGGTTCGTGATAGACATGTTGTTTAAGTTGCCTCTCGGGGGAGGTTTCGTGGGAGGGGCCGGAGAAGAAGATAATGTATCTGTGTACTATATTTTTTCCATGTTCTCTTTGCGGGATTGTTTCTCTGTATTGTTCGTCGTTTTGGTGGTGCGCTGGATTATGGGCAATGATGTGGCTAAGGCTCGCGTCCTTGTAGTTTTGCTGGTGGCAACCTTTGGTGTTGTTTTTTGAGTTGGTTGGTATTTGGGCGCTGTCTTGACCTTAATGGATGGTCCGTGCGAGACTTCGGGTCATTTTAACAAATGTTTTCCAAGACCAATAAATAAATGTCTCAAACGTTCCTTCATCAATGTCATTTTAACAAAAGTCCAATCGTTTTCCAAGACCAATCTAATTTATTATGATTGTTCATTGCTTCATATTTTTTTGGAAAATCAGCCACTTGCATGCTACATTATATTAGTTTGGTGTGGTTCATGGTCAATTTACAAATCAAACAATGCTGCTGATAAAATTACTGGAGTTCCTGTACATTTGAAGTTCAGGATAAACCAACAACAAAGGTGAAAAAATTAAATCCAAATAGTTGGAGACGTAAGAGGCTGCAGCGAGCCGTGAGTAGAGTCTGTAAAAACCTGTAAGTTTAGCTTTTGAATGTTAGATTCATCTTCGGCAAAGCAAATCACCAAGCACTAATCAACGAAAACTTAGTTGATCTTCTTTCCTTTGGTTGAATCAATACAGAAGATGTAATTTGGGATGGTCGAGATTGAAGAGATGTACCTTTTCAATGGGAACTTCATTACGGTTACACCATGCAACAAATATGCTAGGATGAATGTGATTGATATTAGAGGCGCCTAGAGCAACCGTCTTCAAATCCTATTTCATATTTTTACTCAATTCAATTTTCTCTATGTTATCGTCAACCTGAATAATCCTCTTCTCCAACCTGCAAGTCGACACAATTAAGTGGCATAAGGGACAAATTTACAAATCTAAGGCATGGTGTGTTTAATTCCATACAACTCAGGGAACACATTTTTCTTCGATTTTAAATATGTAGCCTTCCCCAACGGCTTCCCCCTTTTTGCTTTGCAATCAACCTCGAGCTCCTTCCTTTGGGGGCCTACATGAAGCAAAAGGAAAATTAACTAATAAAGATGGAAAGAGAAATATCAATGCAGAGACATGCAAATAAGGAAAACCTTCAACTCATTTTTATTTTCTTCTAATCTAGTAACCTGGGCTTCATGAGACTTTCAAACAGTTCGTGTATGATTACATATGATTGCAATCTATAAATAAAAAATAGAAACCAAAATTAAAAAATATATAAACATTGTTAATCAATGTCATAATCAAACTATTGCATTGTGCAAGAATCAACACTTATCTAATTTATTGGCAATATGATGTACTGCAACCTTTTCTAGTACATTTCCATCCTTGATTTCATTATTCAACTATTGAGACGCAATGTAAATGAATAAATAAGTTACTTTAATATCTTCAACTAAACTAAATTACTTGTTTCATTAATAAGTAACATTTTTTTTCGATCTAAAATTGAATATATGGAGTGTAATTTTAGTAGCAATAGATCTAGAGATGAGATTGTGACTTTGGGCAATTAAGTAATTAATAAGAATACACGTTTTAGGTATCTTGGATATATTGTTCAGAGTGATAGTGAAATTGATGGGGATATTATCAGCAGAATTCAAGTTGGATGGTTGAAGTAGAGGAATGAATCGGGCTTATTGTGCGATAGAAAAGTCCCCCTCAAACTTAAGGGAAAATTCTATAAGATGGTGGTGAGACCTGCAATGCTTTATGGTGCCGAATGTTGGCCATTAAAAGAGAAGCATAATACTAAATTAAGTGTCGCAGAGATGATGATGCTTAGGTAGATGAGTGGCTTGACATACTAAATGAGCATATACGTGAAAAGGTTTGAGTAGCTCTCCAGTGGAAGATAAGATTAGAGAGAGTCGCCTTAGATTGTTTGGTCACATTAAATGGAGGCCTTCTGATGACCTAGTTAGGAAAGCTAAGGTATTAGATTTGACTTTTGTTAAAAAAGATAGAGGTAGATCTAAAAAGACTTTGTTAGAAAATATTAAAAATGATCTTTGTTTATTAGATTTAAATGAGAATTTGACTTTTAACTGGACACAATGCTAAAAAGGATTCATGTAACCGACCCCACGTAGTGGGGCAAAGGCTTAATGTTGTTGTTGTTGTTATTGTTGTTGTATTAATAAGTGACATTATTTGCATCATCAATAGCAAAACAAACAGTTACAACATTAGAATGTAAACTTAATGTAGGAGGTAAAACGAAATGGCTGAAGCTCATGTCAAGGAGTGATATGATATATGCAAAAATTGTGATGCATCAAAGAAGCAGCCTCTTCAAAACTTACTCAATCATTGAGGAATAATGCAACTTCTTCAATCACTTAAATTCTTACACATTTAATGACAATTGAAACATAGATGAATGAGTTATACTTATTAAATGAAACTCTTTCTTAGAATAAAAGAAAATACAATAAGAGAAGCATAAAATCGTTGAAAAGTAGTAGTATGTAATCCTCAAAGTATTGCAATAGATTATATAAATTATAATTTTAGGTAAATTCTTAAATTGCAAGCAGCTTTACATATGCCAATTTTACGTTTATAACAAAACACTACTAAATCTATTTCAACACAAATGAAGATAAATCCATGATATATTGAAGCAAATAAAGTATAGCATTTCAACTTACAGTTTAAAGCCACATCAAGATAAGCTACAAGAGCAGGTTTTTTCAAAAAGTCCTGAAGGCATGCCCTCCTCTCCACACCATATAAACAAACACAAATTTCACTAACAAGAACAAACAATCATGTACAAGTTTTAAGACTTTCTCTACCAAAGCTTTTGTTAAATGACCGGATTCTGCATCCGGAGCATCAGGAATGATGAAATTGTACCCAGATCCTGTGAGAGAAATTTAGTTAATGATTGCATAAATATTTGAAGAGAGGAATACTTCCAGGAAGAATGTTTGATCCACCATTTCATACAAAAAGAACAATTTCAACACCTCATGACTAACCTAAACTTAAGGACTGAGCCAAAAATATTCCACTCTTTCCAATTTACTTACTAGACTAACCATCAAGGCATCCTTCAAATTGGAGCTTAATTTCTTTATGTTGCTGGATCAACTTACTATTGACCAAGACATCCTACCTTAATCTTTCTCTCTTTCCGAAGATACATAAACAGCTTACAGGTAAAGCTGCAATCTATGAAAAATTATAATCCTCAACAATTTTGCTTGATTCTAAAACCTTTTTTCGGTAGATATGGGTAGCGGCGGCCTCATGCGAAGGAAGGTAGATTTTCTGGCGAGAAGGTTGGACGTGGCTGAATAGCCAAAGGAAGAGAGGGAGCTTAGCAAAAAAATTGCAGGCAATAGGTTGAATAGCAAAAGAGTGAAGGTGGCACTTAGGACGTTTTTATCGTTCCAAAACGCTCAATAAATTGGAAATTTTCAAAATGTCAATGGGAAGTGTGATGGCCGCTAAAACGTTTGGTTGTAAACCGAGATGCATTCTGTCTGTGTTTTTCTTCAATACAGAATCGTGCGGCAGTACAGAACAGTTAAAAGGTTTGCATCATGGAAAATCTTTTGCGGAAACGCTTAGATGAAGTAACTGAAACACTTGAATTTGAAATTAAAGCTATTAATGAATCAAGGTATATTTTGGAGAAATTTAATAATAAAGTATATAAAGAGTTATAAATGAATGATGTAGATTTGATTTTATGTTTTTAGATGAATGATAAGATTTGTTATGGGTGGAATCCAAATCACTTTTATATACTACTAGTAAAAATATTCGTGCAAAAAAGGAAACTGGTGTATTTAAAATACTTTTTTGACAGAAATAATTATGAATTGGCTCTGCTAGGGTTTTTTTCTGCCGCTCTCCTTCGTGCTTCGCCTTCACGCTGATGGAGGGATCGTTGGATCCCTCCCTCTCCAACGCTGTTTTTCCACCGCTCCTCGCAACCAGTCACCCCTCGCATAACATGCATCCTGTCCAAACGGGAGTTTCTCCGCAGAAATCCCTTCCCTGGACTAGGGTCTTTACTGAAAACCCTAACCCTAGCCCCTGTTTGTTTACTGTCTCTGCTATACCAACTCCAGAGGATATTATTCCGTTCGCGCATGAGGATGTGGTTGAAGCTTCATCGGAATGGAATCTGGCTTTGGTTGGATACTCGTTGGGTAAGAGGCCTTTTTATGGATCTTTACTTGCAGCGGTCAACAAGGTATGGAAGCTCAAAGGTAGCATCAAAATGATATCTTTGAACGACGGTTTCTTTCTTTTTAAATTTTCTTCTGCCGAGGACTTTGAGTACGTCTGGAACAAAGGGATCTGGTTTATTCTGGGTAGGCCTTTTGTGCTTCAAAAGTGGTCGCCTCTTTTCAGCCCTAAAAGGGAAGAGTTCACCTCGGTCCCTATCTGGATAAAAATTCTTGATCTACCCCTTTGTTGCTGGACTCCCACTGGAATCTCAAAAATTGCTACAAAAATTGGTATTCCTCTGGCGGTAGATGATCTAACTGCGACCAAATCTCGTTTGACTTATGCGAGGGTTTGTGTGCAGGTAGATGCTACTGCTACTTACCCGGAATTTATCCCTATTCTTGTAGAGGGGAAAATTTTCAATTTGAAAATCCTCTACGAATGGAAACCAAATCCTTGTGATCATTGCTCATCTGTAATTCATGTGACCTCTGAATGCCCGAAAAACCCAAATCCGCAGACTATTGTCCAAAAACCCAGTAATCCTCCAAGGGGTCGAAGCACTAGTCGTAGACCTCCACGGGGACGAAGTGATAGTCACAAACCCAAAGAGAACACTGGTGTTCAAAATGATATTCCTTCCATTTCGGAAGAACAGAGAGTCCTCCCTGAAGTTTCTGTAATAGGTTCCCATAAGGTTTCTCTAACCGTGCCTAACATTCCAAATCTGAATAGCCCCAATGAAGAGCTCTCTTCCTCGGAATCCTCTAACCCGCCTACACAGGTCTCTCCTCCTCACAAAACTAAATCACCTGCGGTCCAATCTTCAAATAAATTCTCAGTTTTACAAGATAATTCTGACTTGGATCCAAATCTTGAGGGCCAAATTAACCAGTTTAGAGAGCCACAGACTAATTTGACTTTTGGCATCCAAAGTTCTGTTCTGAACTCACTTCCCAGTACTAGTACGCAAGCTATTTCTCAAGGCCTCACAGATAAGGGCAGTCTAAAACAAATCAATACCAGAGGGAAAGGCTCCAAAAGGAGCAATAACTCTAAATCGTAATGTCTTACCCACCTTTTGGAGTGTGGAATATCAGGGGTTTCAACAACCCTGATAAAGTAAATGGTGTTAAAAAACTTGTTAAGGACAATCACCTGGGGATGGTTTGTCTCTTAGAAAACAGAATTTCTCACCATAATCTTACTGACCCGTGGTTCACCCATGGGCATGAAATCTTCAACTATGAAAATAGTTGTAACAACTTTAATCTTGCCTCTCCTGGCAGAATCTGGATCAAATGGAATTCAGATTGCGTCAATTTTGAGCCTTTCTTCTTTTCCAAACAAATGATCTCAGGCAAACTGTCTGGCTACTCTCATGACACTGTCATTCTATCCATTGTTTATGCTTCTAATTCTCAGGATGAGAGAATCTCCTTATGGGAGATTTTAACTGTTGCCGCTTTGTTACTGATAAGCCTGGGGGCAATCCTCTTACTGTTGACAGAATGGGTCATTTTAACTCTATGATCTTTGACACGGCTCTCACTGACCTTACCTCCATGGGTATTTTCTTCACCTGGAACAACCAAAGAAGTGATAATCCAATTAGTATTAAGCTAGATAGAGCCCTGGTTAATGAAAAATGGATTGCTACTTTTCCTAGCTCCTATTATAAGGTGCTGAGTGCTTCTATCTCTGACCATTCACCCCTTATTATTTATCCTGGTGAGCATATTAAGAAAATCCACAGATTTCTGTTCAAAAATCATTGGACCAGGTATAAAAACTTCTGGGAGGTCTTGATAGATGTCTTTGCTACCCGCTATGAGGGGAACCCCATTAGCCAGTTCTATACTAAGCTCAGCCATCTTAAAAATCACATTAAGAAAGCAAACTGGAATTCTTCTAATTCAATCAGTAGTTTGATTGATTCACTTACTCAGCAGCAATTGGACTGTCAAGCTTCCCTTGATATTGATCCTCTCAACCCAGAGCTTAGGAATAATCTTAAGATCATAAACTCTAAGCTCACGTTTTACAATTCTACTTGGACCTCTTGGGTTAAGCAAAGATCTAAAGTCAAATGGCTAAAAAATGGGGAAGAGGACTTAAAATTTCTTTATTCTAGAATCCATAGAAGGAAAGCTGCTAACACTAGCTCTTCTGAGAATGCTCTTTTTGGGCATTCAGGTGATCGTAATAGCAAAATTCAAGAGACTATTGATCATTTCAAGGTTTTATTAAATCATAACAACATTGCTACTGCGGATGTCAGCAACTTTCCTACTGGGACTAGTATTCCGTCTCATCTTTCTGGAGCCCTGATCAAACCTGTCACCTTAGAGGAAGTTAAAAATGCTGTCTTTGCTGGGCATTCGGATTCTGCGCCTGGGCCTGATGGCTTTAATTTTGATTTCTATAAAAAGTGTTGGCACATTATTGGCTATGATGTTTTCAGAGCTGTGCAATCTTTCTTCATGAAAAATTACTTACCTGTTGGTGTCAAGGCTACGGCTCTGGTCTTGATTCCTAAAAACAAACATGCTTGTAGCATTGATGATTTTAGGCCTATTGCCTTGTGTAACGTATTTTATAAAATCATTGCTAAGATTCTTGCAGATAGATTGAAATTGGTTATGCCTCTTATCATTCATAGCAGCCAAGCTGCCTTTATTTCTGATAGATTGGCTACTGATAATACCATTTTAGCTGATGAAATTATGAAGATGTTTAGTAATACTAGAAGGGATTTTTTTTGTGCCAAATTTGATATCAAGAAAGCTTTTGACACTGTCTCTAGAGAATTTCTTATTGCTAGAATGACACAGAAAGGCTTTCCTAGGGAGTTTATCAACTGGATCAAAACTTGTATCACTAAAGTAAATTTTTCCATCTGCTTGAATGGATCGCTGGAAGGATTTTTCTCTTCTTCTACTGGCTTAAGACAGGGCTGTCCTCTCAGCCCCTATCTGTTTTGTATCATAATGGAAAGTCTGTCTTGCTTGATTGATGAACATGATAACATGAGAAACTTCAGGGGTATTTCAGTGGGAGACTTTAAAATTTCGCATCTTTTATACGCTGATGACTTAATTGTCTTTGGTGAAGCTAATAATACTAACTGCTCTATTCTTACTGACTGCTTGGCTTATTTTTCTGCTTGCTCTGGTCTGTATATGAATAGCCAAAAAAGCTCTGTCTCTTTTTCTCAGCATACGACCAACATTTTAGATTTGGCTTGTATTTTGAATATCCCTAACATTACTAACAAGTTTAACTATCTTGGAATCCCCATCTCTACGGGGAGGATCAAAGCCTCTGATTTCAATCCACTACAGGAAAAAATAACTTATCTTCTTTCTGGTTGGAAAGCTAGCTCTCTGTCAATTGCGGGTAGAATGCAGTATATAAAGTATACTATTTCTAATACTGTTGCGTATTGGGTTAGAGCAACTTTTGTTCCTAATCCTATTATTAAAAGCATCAATAAAGCTTGTGCCAGATTTCTTTATTTTGGAAGCCAAACAGGGAAAAGTATGCATCTTATTTCTTGGGACAATACTTGTAAACCTTATAGAAATGGAGGGCTTAGTATTACATCTTTAGAAGCTATGAGGTATGCTTACAATTGCTCTATCATTAGTAGAATGTACAATGTGGCAAATCCTTTATCGAATTATTTGCTAGCTAGTTATAATTCTCCTTGGAAAAGCAATACTAAGCAGAAGACTAGATTTTGGAAAGGCATCTGTAAGTCGGCTGAGAGGGCAAAAACTTTTTTCTTATTTTCTCCTCACCATTCTAGCAAGGCTTCGATCAAGTGGGATCACTGGTGCATGGGTGAAAGCTTGATGTGCAAATTCCCTGAGCTCTCCCCTCTTAATTTTTGCGGGGAAGGTGAAACCATTGACAACTGGATTTTTAATGATAAATGGTGTATTCCTGATTCTCTTAGGGAGGAGATCAGAATCTATATTAGTAAAATTCCTTTGGGATTGAATAATGAGCCTAGTATTACCTGGAAAGGAAATTTTAAGCACTCTTATAAGGATTACTACTTGATTTTTTTTGAAAACCAAGATGTTGTTGACTGATCACATCTGGTGTGGCATAAAAGGCATTCTCCCAGATATTCTATTTACACGTGGATGGCTATTCTTGACAAGCTTAAATCGGCTGAAGTTCTTGCTTGGAGAGGCATTTGTATTGAAAACCCTGAATGCCACTTCTGCCAGGAAAAACATGAATCGACTAGGCACTTATTTTTTGAATGTGATTACTCTTATAATACTCTCATTAGGCTCATTCCTGCTCTTCAGAATTTTTTGCTAAGGCCTAATGTTTCTCAGGCTTTGGATTTTATTGGGGGGTTGCCGGGTGAAAACAGGAAAAGGCCTCTCAATCTCTTATTATTCAATGCCATTATTTACCACTTGTGGAGGGAAAGAAATAACCGGAGATTTAAAGCCACTGCAAAGTGTTCTATCACTTTGGCAGTTGAAATTGCAAAGGAAGTGAGATTAAAAGTGTCTAACTGGAAGTATAAGGAGAAGTCCATGTTATCCTGTTGATACGCGAATGTGATGGAAGCTGGGAGGCCTTATTTGGCCTAATATTCGTGGTTAGCCTGATTTTAGCCTCTCTTGGATGGCCTTTTTGGGCAACCAGAGTAAAGGCTTGCTGCTTTTTACCAATTTTCTTTTATCTTAAAATCTGATGAGTTCATATTTGTTTATCATAAGCTCTTCTACTCGCTGTAGCTGTTTTGGTGGCAGGTATTGGAGATTCTGGGATGCTTGGGAGTGCAGAAAAATGGAAGTTATCCGGGTCTCTTTGGCTTGGATGAGATATGATTTGCTCCGGCACCATAGAATTTCTAAGACATTGTTGCAGTCGCTGGATCGTGTTCTGCTCCTCCATGATCGGTTTCCGATTTCCCTGGAGGATCGTGGAGTCGGATCTCCTTTTGTTTCTTCTGCCTTTTGCAGAATGCTGTCTGTCATTTTCTCTAGATTACTCATTCTAGTTTGTGTTTTTAGAATGAGGGTTGTTTTTTCATTTCAGAGTTCTTTTGTTTTTTGTATTTTTGAACATTAGTTCTCGTTTTTGTGTCGCTTTGTTCAATAAAAGGGCTATGCCCAAATTTCCCCAAAAAAAAAAAATATTCGTGCATTAAAGTAGTAATTATGGTGTGGAAAGAAAGGATTTTTATAAAATAGTTATTTATGATTCAATTATTTCTAATCTAATGTAAAAAAATTAATTAGTAATTCTGAATTATCAAAATTAAATCTCATCATCAAGGCATCAACACACCTCTTCACCGTTTTATATTTCCTCTCTCGATCCAAGTCAGGTCAAAACAACAACATATCGTATTATCTCATCCCAAGTCTAGAAGACAAAGCAGCCTCAAATCAAATGTCGTTCCTAATTTTCGATTGTTTATATGTTTGGGTTGTTATTTTGTTGATTATGATTTTGCATCAAACCTAACGATATGTTTGATTTTGAATGATTAAAATTTTGTGGCATAATAATCATGATTTTCATGTTTTTATACAATGATTATCCCAGTGTGATTTATATTTAAAGTCAATTTCAAATAAATAAATTAAGTTTAGCCAATTTTTCTTTGTGATAGTAACATAGACTTTCTATTCATGTCAATCATAAGATGAAATTAGAATTGTATTGTTAAAATAATATGCAACTCTAAATTTTTTTTTTTTCACAAATATGTTTGATTTAGTAGTGTATCAACCAATACATTTTTCATTTAATAGTGTATCTGCTAATATCTAAACGACTGAATGATTAGATATTGAACAATACGATGCCATATGTTTTAGAAGAAGAGGTAAGAAGAAAGAAAATAGTATTAATTTCTTAGTAAGTCATGTCTAAAGCAAGCTATAATGTCAATTTTAACACTAAAGTAACTGGGAGACGCACCTCTAAAAAAATTGATTTGAATTATGCAAGCAACAGAATTGATTCTCACTGAAGCATAATAACCAAAAAACAATAAGTAACTGAATCAATCAAAGAATGGAGTACATTGCAATCATAGTGCTCGTCACGGCTCACAATGATAATTATTCGATCTATAAGTAGTTGTTTGGTATCTTAATGAAAAATACTTCATTTAAATCCAATTATACAAATTTTCTGTAACTTTAAATCCCATATTTTGAGAAATCCCTTTGCAGCTTCGTTAGTTGTAGAGCTCCATATTTGTTAAACCATGTCATTCATGGAATTTAATACATTTCAGAATTTATCTTACAAATCCTAAATACTGAAATAAAAAAATCAAATAATATATCAAGAGATAGTGAGATTTAACAATTGTCATTTCAATCTGTTTTTTAGGTTTTAATCCCTTCAATATGTACTAAATCTGAATTTGCAACATTTAATCCTATTTGAGTTAAATCCTACTTCTAGCCAACCAGCACCTAAAAATAAATCATATTATCATATTGGTGCTTATTAACATCGAAAGTTCATTTAATAGTGTATCTGCTAATATCTAAACGACTGGAGAATGGTTGAAAATTTAAGATGTCGTGAAGAGGAACTGTTATAGAAGTTGAATAGGCTGAAATAATTGGATAAGCCACCAGAGAAGAAGACTGAAGATCAAGCCGAAGAATCTAGATCGAGCAAATCGTGAATAATAGGTAATTGAGGCTTAAGTGGGCATTATTTTGTTTAAATGAAATTTGAACATATAAACGGGCATTAATTGGTCCGTATTAATATTAATTGGTAATTGGAGATGCTACCGAAAAGAAGGCGGAAGGCCAAAGGCCAAGCAGAAACGAAGCGATATAAAAGAAATTAGCACGTACAAACAAGCATTAATTGGTTTGTATTAGAATTAATTATGGCAGTAAATAAATGAATAAACATATGTTTACTAGAAGTGATAAATTATAGAATTTAAAGAGTCATATATGAACGGGCAATAATTGGTCCATATTAGAATTAGTTGTGGCAATAAATAAATTAATAAATATATGTTCTATAGGAAGTGATAAATGATAGAATTTGAATAGTCATATATGAACGTTGTGGATTAAAATTTATATATGAATGGTCAAGATTTTCTATGGGTGGAATCTCAAGCCACTTTTATCTGCATACTAAACAATCAAGTAACCTCCAATCACAAGTTTCTTGACCATGTGTTTAATCTGACAAGAAGATTAAATATAATTATTTTGGATTCAACTAATTTAAGGCTCAGAGCCAAACAACTTTAAATCTCAAACTTGGGTTAGTCATCTTGTGTACCTAATTTGAAAGATTCACATCCAACATGTCCTCAAGCTTTGAGAAGAAACAAAAAATTCAATGAAAATTATTATTATTATTAACATATCCTATGTACACATTATTTATCACTACCAAAAACTAAGTCTATCGCAGCACAATTTGAATTCTTGTTGTGATGGGGACATCAGATCATCATAGAAAGTTTATCAGAGACGTCGCCGCCGATCTACGGCCACGATCGAGTCTTTATATTTCTGAGTCATTGATGTATTTTATTATTCATGTATTTTGTTATTTGTTTAGGTGTGTTTTATTCTTTCCCGTTGTACCCCTCTTATGGGAGTTGTCGTATGTAAGCCCAAAGGGCATTTGTGTCTTTTGTTTTGAGTCATTTGTATGAGGCTATTTAAAGCCCCACTTTGTTCTATTTTAATCGATGAATGTTTGCTTATTAAAATTTCTTCTTGCATGAGTATTGAGAGCTTGAGAGTTCTAATGGAGGGAGCTTCCTAGGAGAGGAAGAAGATTGGCGCAATATCCACCAACCTAGATAAGTCGGGTTCGTGGTTTTCTTCGTTTATCCCGTTTCTTTTCCATCCGTTGTTTCTTCTTCCTTTCTCCTCCAATACCCCCATAGCCAACGGATCTCCACCTCCACCCGAGACCCCTCCTCCTCTCTCCACCTCACAGTCCACCCCTATACCCGACCCATCCACCCGCCAACTCTAGAATCCCCATTCCATTGCTTTTCATTGCCTAAATTGGAAGTGGATATTTTGGGACAGATTTTGAATTCAAATTCATTTAATTTGAAATTTAAAAACTTTCCTAAAATATCAAATCTATTTTTGGAAAGTTCTTAAATTAACTCTATTTGAATTTTAAATTTGAATTGGACTTAATAAAAACTTTCCTCTTTAATAATCCCAATTAAGAAACTCCTAATCCCTTTCATTAATTGCCTTCTTGGACACCCATACCGCCGGCCTCCTTTCCATTGAGTTGGGATTGAGATTTTTTTCTTATTTCCTTTTCCTTACTAATGGAAGTATTTCAAATTCCAACTCCCTGGCCGAATTTTCCCTAAGCCATATTTCCTAATTTTATTCCTAAATCAAATCCCGGGTTTAGGAAGTAATAAGACTTCCCCAACTCATTATTCCGCTGGCTCATCAATCCTCCCACCGCCTCACTTCTCTCCTGCCCACCCCTTATTTCCTATTTTATTACAGAAGCTGATTTGGAACCTTAAGTCCCTCCCCAAGCCTCTAACTCTATGCATAGGAGTCCGAATTTTCTCATCAGATATTGGAAACAGAAAATCTGAAATTGCTTTTCAGATTTCATTGACAAAGGCTTTGAGTTTACTTCCTCTACAAGTGCAAGGGAAACTTCTTTCTCCTTGCCACCCCTCGAGAGGCGTATCAAGTACTAAGAGGATTCTACCTTCAAGCATTCATGAATGGAGGATCCGGAGACTGAGTACGGGATAACTTGGGACGACGACGGCTTCACCGGCATCCTCCGATCCACCTTCGACGTAAATCCAGAGATTGGCATAACAGTTAAAAGAATAGAATATTATAGAATTCTATTAATATATTAAAGCAAAACGATAAGATAGAATAAAAAATCACAATTTCACATAATGTGTTTGAAGAGTTCGTCTAAGGCTCATGTGGGTGTTATTATGAGCACAATCATGTTATAATTAACAATTAATAAGAGTATGAACTTAAAACAATGACACAACTTGAACATTAAAAATTTATTCTATAGGAGCATTGAGCTGACAAGAGGATGAGTTGGAAACATATCAACACAACTAAAACTTCATTAAAATAGAAGTAAACAATTCAAACAAATAAGAGATGAATTCAATCCCATAATTTTTTATTTGATTCATAAATTTACCAATAAATATAGAAAAGTACAATTCAAACAAATAAGAGATGAATTCAATCCCATAATTTTTTATTTGATTCATAAACTTACCAATTAATATAGAAAAGTACCCATGACAAGCAGTTGATGTTAAATCATTTATTTTAATCATAGTTACATGACAACCCTTAAGTCCAATCTTCTAAAGCAGCCTCTTTGAGACAGTAATCTCATCACAACAACAATTATATAACAAAGATAACCATGATCAACTCATAGGAGATCATGATCTCCAAACAAATGTAATTTAGAAAAATAAAACACATATTCCATTAACAAAAACCTGGTTCAAGATTGCCAAAACGATCCATAAACTCATCAAAAGTACCCCTTGTTGGATAACCAGCACAGCTTATCTTAATAGCTTCCATAACCCCCTATATATAAGTATATAAGAATGTCTTGAATGGAAGTGGGATGATGCTATATTCATATAATTCAAATCAAAAAATAACTTACCCAGCATCTGAGCTGGTGGAGCACATTGTGATTCTCAAAAATTGCTGGCTTAAGAAGATTATTAGGCTTAACATAGCGTATGTAGTGAGGTTCAGCTGTACTCAAAGTTTCAAGCAGAGCTTGCAATTGTTGTTGTATGGTTAAAAAACCAATCAAAATGCTATCTAAAAAAAAAAAGAAATTAAAACTCATGAATGCAAGCAAACATCATTCCTAACTTTGAATCTTGAACCAACATATGAGAACTTGGAAGATTTGGGTGAGTCTTAAGCAAGAGTGGGGAATATACCAGTAACAAAGGAACATTTTGAAACACGCAGGAGTGAGTAATGCTCACCAATAACATAGTCTTTGATCTTATCTAGAAATAACTCTGTTTGATAAGTGACATGAAAAATGAAAAGAATGTAAGAAAAAACAGGACTTTGCAACAAATTGCAAATGATTACTTAGATGATTATCATGATTTTCAAGTTTTTTCAAATAGACATTTCTATTCAAGCAAATCCTGGAGGGAATAAGGCTAATGATGATGATTACAACAAATATGTGTTTTATACCAAGCCTTGTTAAGGAGCCCGACCGATTTCGGTAAAAGCAAAAGAAGTTAAATCAAAATCACGTGAAAATAGTTTGCGCAAGAAATTGTATTAAATTTAACGCCATCCAAAGCAGCCACTCCAAACTTCTACTTTGCACTCCAGCTACCAAATCAATATTCAATATTTTGAAGAAAAAAAAAACCCTAGCCTGCCTGAAACCAAGATAAGCTTCATAGATTTTTACTGCTTAAAATTCTGTAACAATCAATAGACAATCAAAACAAAATATACAAAACATTATGGATACACTAAAAATATAAAATAATGATCTTTAAAAGGAAAAGACTGCTCGACAACAACCCGATTATTTCATCTAAGAACATTTAGAAAGATTTATATTACTTGATTACAATATTTTCTACTCAGATACTCACATTATACTTTAGGAACATAAGTTTTGTGAAGCATGCCTGAAGTTTTTGTTAGTGCCCGTGATTTTGTATGATATGCTACAAAATTATAAATTAAAGCTGTGAGATTCATGCCCTATATAATACGCTAAGTTTTTAATGAATTATGATACCAGATGTTATAAAAATATTTGCTATCAAAATTTTTTGCAGAGCTTCAAGTGATGTGATACCAACATGCGAAGAGTTTGCTTTGGGAATGTAATAATAAAATTGAATTTATACTTTGCTAATTAGTAAATCATGCTTCAATCAAAATAAATTCTTAGAACTTTTCCATTGAAAGATTGAGTAGTGGTAAGCCATTACAAGAGGTTAGCAAAACAATTGCAAGAACAACAAAATTAATAGTAATTCTAATAGCTAACAAACAAAAATCCATAGTGTAACATCAAGACATGGTCACTTAGAGTTCCTACTCACTCAATCACTCTTAGGCTCAACGGTTGAAGATTAAGCATACGATGAGAGAAATTGCCACTAGGAAGATAGTACCGAAGGTCCTTGTTGATGGAGAGGTAGTCACGGACGGAGAAGGGGTAGATCTCCCAACGAGAAGCCAAGGCGTCTTAGGCTTTTGAAGATCGATCGTACGTGCTAGGCAATATGCGCTTGACGTATCTTTCCGTCGTCTCGTCGTATTCCCAATCGGGGTCGTAGAAAGGAGAGAGAAGAATGTCAATCTCCTCATGATCGTTGTAAGCGAAATCGTGATCAACCTCGGGATCGGCCATTCGACATTGAGGAGGAGGTGAGAGGGCGTCGTCTTCTTCTCTTGGCTTCAAAACTTCGCAAGGGAGGGAGCAAGAAGAGGGGCGGCCAGGGTGGAGAAGGAAAAGGGGGGAGGGGTCGGCTAAGGAGGGAGAATTAGGTTTGGGCCAAGAGAGGAATAGAGCTTTTAATCCAAACCTGAAATTAATTTCAGGATTTGAGTAAATTTGGAGGGAATCCAATTTGAAATTTGATTTCAATTTGATTGTGATTAAGGCATTGAATGAGGATTAATGGGAGGGACCCAAACATGGGGCCGGCAGCATGGAGAGAGAGAGGGAGATGGGGTCTAATTCAAATCCAGGAATTAATTTCAGGATTTGATGGAATTTGGTGAAAACTGATTTGAATTTTGATTTCAAATCAGTTTGGAATTATTACCTTTAAATGGGGAGGAGCCCTAGTAGGGCCGGCGGCATGGAGAGAGAGGGAGAGGATTGGGGGGAAGGATTTAGGGAGTTTCCAAAGATGAATTGTGAATTTGTGATTTAGGAAAGTTACTAAAAGATCCAATCTATTTTTAATTTAGATTGGAGTCATGAATAAAACTTTCCTAAATGGGAATTCCAAAAATGGAAAGATTTTGAAATTCAAAATTTGAATTTCTCTCCAACACTTAGCTAAATTAGGAAATCAACATGATGATTGAAATCATCATCAAGAAGGGAAAAATGAGGGAGGGGGTGGACGGTGGCAAGGAGAGTGGGGCGGGTTGGGGTTTTGGTTGGTGGGTGGAGTTTGAAAGGTGGAGCTAGGGAGATTGGTAGGTAGATGTGGGGAGAGGAAGATAAAAGAACACACAAGAAGATAATAGTAAACTAACCACGAGCCATGGACTCTTCCAACGACTGGTGGGCCTTGCACTTGCTCACCTTGAGCACACTCTCCCTTCTCTAGCTCTCATGCAAGAAGAAGACGAAGCAAAGAAAATTTTATTAATCAATCATCAAACTTTTACAACACAATGGGCCACTATATATAGACCACTTCACATGACAAGAAAAGTACAATCATGCCCTCCGGGCTACAATGACAAAATACTTTCCATAAGGGTAAAAATAGAAAACAACAAAACTAAATAAAACATCATGCAAACAACAATAGATAAAACATAAAGCGTCAGAAGTAAAGACGTTGAATCGTAGCCATCGATCTACGATTCCGTCGCCGGTACACGTGTCTAAATCTCAGAGCAATGTTCTCATCATCAAGTGCATCTATTACAAACAAAGTTTGTAACAAAGGTCAATATTATATGTAAGGACATTTATACTGTTGACATGCCTATCCTATTATCATCATTTGCGTGAAATATTCCATTTAGTTTCCACTTGATCAGGAAATCTAATATATCATTACATAAAGTACAACCATTATTCACGATGAAAACATAAAATGATTTTTTAATAAGACAAAAAAAAGGTATTGAGGATATTTATATGTATTTGTAAACTATAAATATTATTGTGATATCTATCAATGTTTTGTCAGATAAAAATCAATAAACCAAAGTTCCACCACATGAAGTTTTATATAGAAAGAATGATGCCTATACCAGAAAAGTGACCTGAAAACGTCTTCCAATGGAGTAGCTGTCCAAGGTAAGAAATTATCCTGCAATAGATGCCAATAACAAAATTCAAGCTTTCATTATGCTGAATAGACACTTTGAAGGTTGAAGATATTCTATGAGAAATCGCTAACTTCATTCAAATAGACAAAATGATGCTCAATTTATCAAATAATTACTCAAAGATCATACCAAGTAAATAGGGCGTGCATAACATACTTGCACAAAAATAATTTGTTACACGCAACATTCAAGTATACATATAATGTTGTAAATAATTTATTAGGAGTGCACAATTAAATATATTAAAAAGGGCCACCATTGGTACGTACCCGCAAGTATAGAATGGGATCTTATTTGACATGTTCATCATTCATTGTCGTCCCAAAAAATGCAAGCAGATAATGGACTCTTCAATGCATATTTGTGCTGTAGAACTGGGAAATCGATTAAACATGAAGCAGCAACCAGCAACAAGCCATTATGTCTAAGTAGGGCTTCAAGTGAAGGTTCTCGTCCGCGAAATTCAAAGAAAACCTAAGAAAAGATACAATAAAATAGAAAGAAGTTAAAGGAGAGAGAAGCCAATAAGAAAAGAGTTGAACAAAGATCAAACCAGACATAATAGAAAAGAAGAGAGATAAAACATAAAAAAATGGCAATGCTGTATTTGGTAAAGGTCATTAGTATAGAACATGTCGAGAATTAATTAAACTCTATGATGGTGGGTGATTAAGATAAATTTTTTTTTATATCAGGTAAAAAAACCAATAAAGAAAAAGGATTAAAAAATTATGGTTCAATTTATATCAGGATGAGGATGCTAACATAATATATTCAAAGTTATAAGACATGTTTAAAGTTAGGAGACAGTTAAATTTTGTGTTAAGACAATCAATGTATATGGTATTGTATTTTAATTAAACTCTATGTGGTTTTACTAAATAAGGAAAGAATTAGATTTACTAAAAATAAGATAAATTCATATATAAAAGATAGGGTGAAAATTGCAATTTCCCTAAAAGAGTGAATGAATAAATCTTAATTTTAATAATATTAGAAATCTTTGTCATACTTAAATAATAAAAATACATGCTAGTATATGACCATATAGAGCATAAACACGTGTTACCATTTATTAGAAGGTTCCGGAATTAAAGATTGTTCTTACGAACAATTAGATTTACTAAAAATAAGATAAATACATATATAAAGATGAGGGTGAAAATTGCAATTTCCCTAAATTCAACTATACAATTCTTATGGTAAAAGAATGAATGAATAAATCTTAATTTTAATAATATTAGAAATCTTTGACATACTTAAATAATAAAAATACATGCTAGTATATGACCATCTAGAACATAAACACTTGTTACCATTTATTAGAGGGTTCCGGAATTAAAGATTGTTCTTAAGAACAAAAATACTTTACTTGGAAATAATTAAAGTAGATAAATGAGAAAATGTTTGTGGATTAAATTGTACAAGTATATTTCCTAGGAATAACAAAAGGAACATTCGAAAACTTTATTTAGAAATTATGAAAGTAGATAAATGAGAAGATATTTGTTGATTAAATTGCAGAAGTATATTTCTTAGGAATAACAAAGAACATTATAGTTTGAGGGAGAGCCAATCTACCCCTCTTATAGTAGATCACATGTATATTATTTTCTTATTGAATAGATAATACAAAATCGTCAAATGTTTTGATATTCATGAAGTTTTCTATAGGTTTGTTTGCTGTTTTGACATTAAAGACGCATAAGAGTGTTTGAACCTTCTTAACTCTCATGCATTTTCTTATATACAGAACCCTAATGATCATGAAAAATTAAGAGTCATTATTGGAGAGAGTTAAAAACCTTTCAGGATATTCATTAGCAGTAAAGGTCATTGGTGGTGTTCTAAATTCTAACTTGGATGAAAGGCAAGTGATGACAGTTCTATGAAGCAATTTAAGTACTACAACAATGGATCATATATGCCTGCCAAATCCTCTACAAATTTGTATTACAATTTTTTTCAAGTTGATCTTATGAGTACCAAAGTTGGATGTGATATCCCACTTTCAAGAACCAAAAAAGATATATTTCACAAATATATTTTTTGCAACTGAAAGTATATTTTTTTTAATTATAATATATGTGTAGATGCATAATTGAATTTAAATAAATAGAACTCCAAAAAAAAATTCCAATAAGAAAATAAATGCTTATCAAACCAAAAATGTAAACCCAACCTAGAGATGTTGGATGTATCCGGTGAGCAGAACATTCGTCTTATTAATTTTATGAATAGATATTTACCATAAGAAGTATCTAATTAGTCTAATTAATTGAAAGTAATGCACGGACTTAAAAAAGAAGTTAATGACGCCTTGCTGATGTGTTCATATTTTCCATGAAAAAAAAAATTGTATTAAAAGAAATGAGAACACGGTTGCTAACTGTTTTTACTCAAGTACTTGTTTTTTAAAAACGAAAATGAAAAGTAAATAATAAAAGTGAGTCCAAACACAACCTTATATTTATGCTGCTGATATATGTTTGGATTGACCTTATTTCAATTAGTATAATTTTCCATCTTAAATTTATTTGATTATGTTGGTCTAGATATTGTAATAGTGGTTGCAAATTCATTTTTTTCCTATTATATTTTTCCCACACGTGATGTATCATTTCAATACTCCAGGGATATAAAAGCTTACAAGAAGAAAATTAAGAAGGCTGGGGAAAATAAGAACAAAGATATGGTTGAACGACTAATTGATTGCCAAGCAATATAAATTATGGATATTTGAACAAAAATAAATATAAGTTCACCTTGAGATGTTTGCTTTATCTGGCGAGCAGAACATTCGAATTGTCTGAGAGCATATAAGATTTTATACAACAAAAGGAATGCGCCATTTGGTGTAGGAATGCATTGATACGAAGAAGAAATAAGGATGGATGCATTGGAAAAAGAAGAGCAGATGAAGTCATTTCGTTACGAAGAAGAAGGTATAGGAATATAGTTAAAAAAATTAACGATGGCTATTAAGTTAAAGTTTTTTAACGAAAACTCGGAATGATATATCGTAAGATTCACAAGCATCATTTTAATTGTAGTATAGATTTAAGAATAGTGTTGTTATGTGAAGTTTTGAGGATGTTAATGGAGGTTGAGTTCTAATGTAGTGGTCAATCAAAAACCTGGCAAACAGAGATGGCTAACAGCAAAAGGGATGGGGGAGTACAAAGAGAGGATAATTAATGGTTCTTGAAGCCTCACCAGAACTTAACAAGGCATTGAAGGCTCAAATAACTAAAAGGATAAAGAAAACCATCAAGCTAACCTTCACACATACAGTTGAACAAAGCAACAAATAATTTTATTAATCCCACAATTGAATTCATCTTACATGACACTTGCTTATATGAAGAATAATCTTGGCTAATTCTAAGGGAGGACAGTCATAGCTTAATATGGAAGCGTTTGGACTAAATAAAAAAATGCATCATATAAAATCTTATATGAGATGGCTACAGGCAATATAAAAAAAGAAAAGAAATAAGTAAAATAAAATAAGCAAATATTAAAAACTAATGGTGTTTATAAATCAATTTAAATTAAAAATGCTTAATAACATGTAGTGGGAATGATAAAATTAATAAATCAATTTAACTCATGTTATTAAAGTCTAATAACTTTACATAATCACTATAAATAAGAATGTGAGACATCTTAGAATGTAAGTAATACAAATTAAACAAGAATTTGTGCAAATGGTGTTTATAAATCAATAGTGAGCAATTATATGATTTAGCAAATGACAAATTGTTTATAATAATTAATTTACCTTGAATGATATGTAGGGCAAGAGGAATTTCGAAAAACAACAGGGAACATTGAGCAGGACCAAATCGTGGGTTGGAGTCGATGGATAGGAGATGCTGCAAAATAAGATATTAGGTACCCAAAGTGCAAACGAGAAATATGAATAAATTAAAAAAAAAAAAAAATAGCACAATGAAACTAAAAAAAAATATTAAAATACATATAAAGAAAATATTATCTCAATTATCAAAGTGTTGAAGTTTTTAAAATTCTTGCATTAAATAGAGACAATTCTTGAATTCCAAGCAATGGAATATCAAACTTTGTTAAGGAGAACTAAATTCATTTACAAGCATTGAATAGTCCAAATGCAAAAGCATGAAGAAAAATATCAAATGAAAACTTGCGGGTAATTAAAGCACAAATATTACTGCAGATTGAGAAAAATAATGAATAATACATTGGCAAGCACTTATGTGTTTTGGAATTCAAATTTTTTTAGTGACATGCAAAGACATTTAAAAGAACGATAAAAGAATGATAAAATCTGTTTATTACTGAGCGAGGCATATAATACCTTAGAATCAATGTATATAAGTTTAGTTCATGCCAATATGAAAGTCTTATAGGAAAGCCATACCATGGATTTGTATTTTTCTGATCTTTAAGTTTTTAAAAATTTCAAAGAGCCCTAAGATTTTAACAATGAGGGAGATAAATCCCAATTTTTTTTTTGTTCGCAAAACCAAGCAAAAGGAAACTAATGGAAGGGAATAGAGAAAGAAGATGAAATACCTACAACATTTCAAGCAATGGAATATCCACTTTTTTCAAACAGAACTAAATTTATTCACAAGCATTGAATAGAGATTATTCATGAATGCAAATCCTCTAATATATACATCTCAAACAAATAAGCAAGTTTGTTTTAAGATTTTTTTTTAAAAAGAAAAGAGAAAATAAACACCTAGTGATTCTCAATCTATAAGTATGAAAATCTCATAATCATTCCTTTAACAAATCTCATTATTCTCTCTATCAATATGCAAGATAAAGATACTTTGAGCAAAATTTGCAAAAAGCCATGAAAGTTTATACAACAATGAAAGCGGCATTTCGTATAGGGATGCTTTGATACGAATGAAGAGTGCAGGGATGCGAAGAGAAACGAGGAGGGATGCGCTTAAAAAGGAAAAGCAGGATTTTGATTCGCAAGCAGATGAGGATAAATGGTTTTAATAAAATGAATGATGGATATAAAGATTAATTTTTTTAATGGTCAGAATGATGTATGGTAAGAATCACAAGCTGCACTTTAATAGTAGTATATATATAAACCAAATACGATGATTAAAAAAAATTTCTATTAGAGTAAAATGTTTTTTTTTCAAATAAACATTAGTGATTATAATTATTTATAATAATAAATTTAATAATTTTTTTTTCATCTTAACAATAACAATATAATTAAAATATTTATAATATGAATTATTATTTTTAAATATTTAGCAACGTGCATTTAATGCATGGGCATTTTTACTAGTATAAATTCATAAAATGCAGCATATAAACACACCCGGCGTCAGTTTCCTTTCACAAAAAGTCATTAATTGTGGCATGAACAATGACAACTCTGCATTGACATGATAAAATTTTTTTTATATATTTAATTGATTCACTCATACTTAATTACTCCTAATTGCTCTTATTCAAACCCTCAGCCCTTATGAAAATCACATTATAAAAGAACAAAAGCCCCACAAACGCTTCTCCCCATGCTCCACCTCTTTTATTATACAAGACATGTATTTTTTTCTTTTATTTCTTTTCTCTTCAATTCTCTTTTCTTTCTTCTTGAAAATTAAAGTTTCATTTGGAGAGAATATTCTGTGTGGGCATCAGACAGGAAGAATCTTCCGGTTTTGTGTCTGTGAACAGTAAAAGAGCAGCTTCATAGAGACAAACCGAAGAGAGAGCTTCCGGTCCGGTGTCCACACGAAATCATTCATCTTTCATTTGAGACAACTTTCTTACTGTTTTGTAAATTGTTAAAGAGAATAATTTTTTAAAATTATCGTAAAAAGTATCTTCTTAGCATGAAGATTTTTTTTTAAATAATGAAAGAGCAATTGTCAAATAAAAATTATGAAAAAGTTATCCCAAATGAAATTTAAATTAATACTATTAGCTCATGATTATTTTAATTTTTAGATAATAATGGTGAGGAAGAAGAGGCAAAGTAAGAAAAGGCAAAGATTGCTATGAAGATGATAGAGAATGAGGCTAGAATGGTTTGTTTTCGAAGCGCTGGGCGGGCTTGTTGAAGAAGGCTACATAGCTTTGTATTCTATGTGGAACAGAGATTGGTATAGTGGTGTTCTCACCGACAGGTAACTATATAATGAAACGATTCCTCAGCGGCGGTGAAGTGGTGGGGCCATTGTGTGGGATGTTCGTTGAAGGCAAAAAATTGCTTCAACTAAACAAAGAGCACGCAAGTAAGTACGGTTTGTGTTCAGGATAGTCCACCTATTAAATTTAAAAAAAAAAGTAAATTTAGATTTGAGCCAATTTTTTTAAAATTATAATTTTTTAATATACTTATTTTTATATTTTAGAAATTTTGTTATTATACTATTTTAATCAAAATTTAACCATATTTTATATTAAATTTAATTTAAAATGAGTGTAATAAATAATACATTAATTAAAATGTATATTACATTAAATTATAAATCATATGATTTTAAAACTATTATGATAAAAAATTTGATCAATATATGATGATATGCAGAGTTAGTTATTTTCTTTTTTTGTAATTACCATGCTAATTATAAATATGCAGGTAGTTAATTTCAACAGCTATGTTATTTTGGATAATTTGAATTTAATCTTTTTTTAATTTATTAGTTTCAATGTCATATGCTCAAATTAGATTTCATAGTTGAAATTAGGTAACGGTTGATTTAAGCTTCCTTTGGAACAGCTTTTTACTGCTTATAAAAGCAACTTTCTAGTGCAAAACTTTTATTTTTTTACTAAAAAATTATTTTAAGAAACAATAAAAAAAGCCATCTCAGCCTTAGTTACAATGTCATATTAACAATTTGATTTATTTATTTTTTTGAACAGTTTACTATTAAAGTTTAAAAAATTTAGGATTTTTTTTGAACTCTTTTATTTTTTATAAAAACTATTATAAAATTACTATGAAAAAATATATTTTTAAAAAACTGTCATAGAAAGCAGCTTTTTATTACATAAATTTCTTTAAAATAATGAAAAAGTTGCGATCAAATAAAAATAATAACCCGTCCCAAATAAAATATTAATAAAGTGCAAGATCTTTAAAAAGTCAAGTGGTTAAATTAACAAATAAATTAATATAAATTCTTATAAGTTATATGCATGGTTGACAGAGAAGTTTGAGGAGGCGAGGAGAATGAGGGCAGAGTTGGAGGCAGAGTTTGTGACCCAACAGGGTGGTCAGATCTGCCGTGCGACATATAGGTGCATGAAATGGGTGCAGATGACCTAGAGAGCTTCAAAAAGCGGGTCGAGGAGTTGCGAATGGACGTTGCAAACAGACGCGAGGAGCTCAAGATTCTCTGCATGGATACGAATGTAACAAGGGGCGGCATTCCGCCACTGTTGGGCTATGGAGGTGGGTATTTCGGTTGGTATAATGGGTTATATTTGACACCGGATCCGGTCGGCGGGTTCTATGAACACGGCCAAGACATGAATATGGGTTTTTGGATTAGGGATAGTTAGTATAGTTGAATTTTAATAAGTTTTTAGCTTTTTATAGAATATTTTCTTTTGTGGCTTCGTAATGATTGGGAGTGCTTAATTAAGAAAATAATGTATTAAACTTATTAAGAATGTAGAGAATAAAATCTTAATATCAGCATATCCAAGTTAAATTTTACTAAGATAAATTTAAAAATAAATTTATTTTTAAATGATTATAATTAGAGTTTTAAATAAATATTACTTCCAACTTTAGCTTGAGTCTGATTAATCAATTATAAAAAGATAAAATGAAAATAAAATTTTTTAAAAAATATTAAAAATTATAAGATAAATAATAAATAACCAATTGATATGACAATATGAGATTTGATACATAATATATTTTAAATGTATTTTATATTTATAATTTTAAACTAGCAAGTTGAGGAGAGGCGAGGTTAGCTCAAGCTTGATCGTTAACTCGTTGAGCTTGATCGATCACAGACCATTTATAAAGCTGAGCTCAAACCAACTCATGAACCGATCTTATTCATATATATTTTTTCAATAAAATATC
Organism: Dendrobium catenatum; assembly: GCF_001605985.2. Taxonomy (NCBI): domain Eukaryota; kingdom Viridiplantae; phylum Streptophyta; class Magnoliopsida; order Asparagales; family Orchidaceae; genus Dendrobium; species Dendrobium catenatum. Next base: position 3,358,653 of record NW_021319908.1, read on the forward strand.
AAAAAAAAAAATAACATACAAATTTTTTGATGGATTATATAAATTTTTTGAATATATATAAGATTTATACTTTAAATGTTCTTATATGTGTTCCAAAATGCATATTCAATTGATTCTGATCTTATTTTTATATGTACGAATTTACTATAAAAATTACGGCATGTTTTATGTACCCTAAACCTTAAACAACAATCTAATGTGAGATGTCTAAATATATAACATGAAAGTATTTTTCTAAAATTCCTTAATTGTCCATTTATTTCTAAGATTTTTTTGACTAATTTAACAATATTCTTTAATCCTATAATTATATATTTAATTAAGCAAATTTAATTATAATTACATAAGCTTAACTTCAGCCTCCAATCACGCAGCCATAAACAACATGATTGTGTAATTAATGGAGTTCTTATAGAAAGAAGTTCTATAGAGTATTAATGTCAGTGATCATAAATAAATAGAGAAATACAAGCAAGATGTCAATATAGGCTGCAATTTAAAGATTTATTGCTCACTCATACTTAATTACTCCCTAATTGCTCTTATTCGAACCTTCAGCCCGTTTCCCATTTAATTAGAAATTCAAATTACTCCCTATTTGACTGCAATTTAAAGATCTATTAAAGTGAAAAGATATGAGTAATAAATCTCTTCTAATTAAATTGATCTTAATTATAAAACTATTTAAAATCTTTCCTATCTCTCTCCTCCCATTAATTTTTCCCCACTATTACTAATAATTAAAACTCTTTCTAATTTAGTTCCCTTTAATTTTGAAAGTTATTTAAATTTATACTCATTTGAATTTAAATTAAACAATCAAGAAATTTGTACTATTAGATTTCTTCATTAAATTTTATATATAATAAAAAAATTTATTTACACTTAAAATTTTTTAATAAAAACAAAAGAAAAAAATAGTGATTTCTTCTCTCGAATCAAACAAGAAAATTTTTAATGTGTATGTAATTCTAACCATATCTACAGTTGTGTTTGTTCAGCAAAAAGGTAAGCATGATGAACAAGAAGCAAAGCATTACGCGCCAGAAGATAGAGATAAAACCGATAAAGAAAGATGAGGCGAGAAAATTATACTTCTCCAAACGCCGCAACAGGCTCTTAAAGAAAGCCAACGAGCTCTCGACTCTTTACGGTGCAGAGATATGTATCATTGTCTTCTTCCCAACCGGAAATGCATTCTCTTTTGTCCACCTGTCAGTTGACGTCGTCGCCCACCGCTTTCTCGCCGATGCACTGGCATTGCCCTTATTATGCAAGCCATTTATTGCCGCTGCAGCGATTAAACTGAACGAGGATTATGCGCAGCTGAACGTTTTGCTCGAGAAGGAGAATATAAGGCATGCTAAGCTTGATGAGGCATTGACAGCGCTACAACTTGGTGCCAATAAGCCTTTTTAACGAAACGGAGAGGTTGAGTCGATGAGGTTGAAAAAGCTAGAGTTACGTGGTCAGTTAATGCAACTGAGAAGTTATGTTGCCGACCGAGCTAATCAATTTCTAGCAAAGCAGCAAGCATACCAATGTCTGCTTCCGCAGTCTTCCTCTATGTTAGGCAATAACAACTTTGATGATAATCGCTTATTACTGGCTTCTCCCTATAGATTTGAAAATCGCTTTGGATACAATATTGATGACTTGACGTTCTGCAGCATCAAGGCTGAGATGCAACCGGACATTTATGGGCAGCTGCTGTCTTCCTCTCTTCAGCCATATGCATCTACGCGCTTTGGTATTGATCATTATGGGTCGCCGTGTTATGTTTCTTAACCGTCATATTCACCGGTAGCAAGATGAAAGCTTTTGATCAGATTTTTAGGAAATTATTGGTTTTCGCATGATGAAAAATTACTAAATTAGTTCATATCCATTATTCTTCTACCATTACAATTTTTATTGTGAAAATATCACAATATTGATACCGTGAACATGCTATATTTTGTCAGGACGATTTGTTGATTTTTTATTTTGTGGTTGAAAGATCAACAAATCGTCCTGACAAAATATAATATGTCCAAGTTACCAATATTGGGATCTTTTACACAGTAAAAATTATAATAGTAGAAGAATATGAGGTATGAACTAATTTGTTAATTTTCCATAATGCGAAAACTAACAGTTCCCTAAAAATCCAATCAAAAGATCTCATCTTGCTATCGGTGAATATGTCGATCAAGCAGCATAATACGGCAGCCCATAATGATCAATACTATAACGCACAGGTGCATGGGGCTGAAGAGAGGATGCCAGCTGCCCATAAATATACAGTTGCATCTCAATCTTGAAGCTGCAGAACATCAAGCCATCAAAGCTGTCTCCAAAGCGATTTTCAAATCCAGGGGGAGAAGCCAGTAATAAGCGATTATCACCAAAGCTGTTGTTATCCGGCATGAAGGAAGACTGCAGAAACAGACGTTAGTACGCTTGCTATATTGCTAGCAATTGATTACCTCGATCGGCAACAACGCTTCTCAGTTGCATCAACTGACCACGTAACTACTCCAGCTCTTCCAACCCTATCAACTCAACCTCCCCGTTCAGCTAAGAAGGCTTATCGCACCAAGTTATAGCGCCTTCAAGACCTCATTAAGCACAGTGTGCCTCATCTTCTCCTTATCCAGCAAAGCGTTCAGCTACGCGTAATTCTCGTTCAGCGTAATCGCTGCAACCACAACGAAGGGCTCGCATAATGAGGGCAACGTAGGCGCGTCAGCGGGGAAGCGGTGGGCAACAACGTCAACCGACAGATGGCCAAAAGAGAAGGCTTTCTGGTTGAGGAGAATACAACGATACATATCTCTACACGGTAAAGAGTCGAGAGCTAGCTGACTTTTTTGAAGAGTCTGTTGCGGCATTTGGAGAAGCAGACTTATCTCGTCTCCTCTTTCTTTATACGCTTTAGCTCTACCTTCTAACGCCCAATGCCTCGCTTCTTATTCATCATACTTACATTTTTGCTGAGCAAACGCAATTGTAGATATGGTTAGAATTACATACAAATTAAAACTTTTTCTTGTTGGATTCGAGAGTAGAAACCAACATTTTTATTCTTTAGTTTTTATAAAAAAAAAAATTTAAGTGTAAATAAATTTTTTATTTTATATAGAATTTAATGAACAAATATAACAATATAAATTTCTCAATTGTTTAATTTAAATACAAATAAGTATGAATTTAAATAGCTTCCAAAATTAAATGGAGCTAAATTAGGAAGGAGATTAATTTGGAGCAGTAGTGAGGAAGAATTAATGTGAGGTATGGAAAATTTTAAATTGTTTTCTAAATAAAATCAATTAAATTAAATGAGATTTATTACTCATATCTCTTTCAATTTAAAAGATCTTTAATTTGCAATAAAGTAAAAAGTGATTTTAAATTCTAATTAAATGGGAAAAAGGTTGAAGGTTCGAATAAGAGCAATTAAGGAGTAATTAAGTATGAGTGAGCAATAGGTTTTTAAATTGCAGCATACATTGAAATATTGCTTATCTTTTTTTGTTTATTTATTATGATCACTTATATGAATATTTTACAGGACTTCTTTCAATAAGAACTTCATTAATCACAAAATTTTGGTGTTTATGGCTTCGTGATTGAATGCTGGAGTTAAGTCTTTGTAATTATAATTAATTTTGAATAATTAAATATATAATTATATGATTAAAGAATAACGTTACATTAGTCAAAAAAATTCTTAAAAATAAATGAACAATTAAGAAATTTTAAAAAGATACTTTTATGTCATATATTTAGACAGCTCACCTTAGTTTATTGTTTAGGGTTTATGGTACAAAGAACATGACGTAATTTTTATAATAAATTCGTACATATAAAAATATGATCAAAATCCATTAAATATGCATTTTGGAACACATATAAGAACATTTGAAGTAGAAATCTTATATATATTCGAAAAATTTATACATCTCTCAAAAAAATTATATGTTATTTTTTTAGAAATTATATTGAAAAAATATATATGAGTAAGGTCGGCTCATGAGTTGGTTTTAGCTCAACTTGATAAATGGCTTGTGATCGACCTCAACAAGTTAACGATCAAGCTTGAGCTAACCTCGCCTCTCCTCAACTCGACATTGAGCTTGCAAGCTGACCAGTTTAAAATTAAAAATATAAAATACATATAAAATATATTATGAATCAATTCTCATCTTATCATATCAAGTGATTATTTATTATTTATCTTATAATTTTTAATTTTATTATCATTTTTATCTCTTTATAATTGATTAATTAGGCTCAAACTAAAGTTAGGAGTAATTTTCATTTAAAACTCTAATTATAATCATCTAAAAAAAATTTATTATTAAATTTATCTTATTAAAATTTAACTTGAATAGTCTGATATTAAGATTTTCTTCTCTATATTTTTCATAAGCTTAATGCATTATTTTTTTAATTAAGCACTCCCAATTAACACAAAGTCACAAGTTAAATTATCTACCTAATAAAAAGAAAATAGTCCATTAAAAGTTAAAAGCTTATCAAAATTCAAGTATACCACATATCCCCAAACCAAAAACCCATATTCATATCTTGGCCGTGCCCATAGAACCAGCTGACCGGAGCCGGTGTCAAATATAACCCCATTATACCCACCTCCATAGCCCAACCGTGGCATAACGCCGCCCCTTGCCACCTTCGTATATATGCAGAGAATCTCGAGTTCCTCAGGCATGTTTTCAACCCCCTCCGTAACTCCTCGAGCCACTTCTGGAAACTCTCTAGCTCCTCTTCACTCATTTCATGCACCTCCATGTCGCACGGTAGCCCCGACCTGCCCCGTTGGGCCACAACCTCTGCCTCCAACTCTGCCCTCATTCTACTCGCCTACTCTAACTTCTCCATCAATCCTGCATATAACTTTTAAAAAATTAGATTAATTTATTTGTTAATTAAATCACTTGACTTTTTAAAAATCTTATACTTTATTAATATTTTATTTGGGATATTTTATAATTTTTATTTGATCGTAATTTTTTTCATTATTTTTAAGAAATTTGTGTTAAAAAGCTTATTTCTATGATAGCTTTTTAAAAAACTATTTTTTCATAGTAATTTTATAATAATCTTTATAAAAAATAAAAGAATTCAAAATAAATCCTAAATTTTTAAACTTTAACAGTTAATTGTTCAAAAAAATAATAAAGTAAATTATTAATAATGACATTGAAACTAAGACTGGGACGGCTTTTTTATTTCTTCTTAACATTTTTTTTAATAAAAAATTTAAAATTTTTGTACTAGAAATCAACTTTATAAGTAGTAAAAAATTGTTCCAAAGGAAGTTTAAATCAGTCGTTACCCAATTTCAACTATGGAACCTAATTTAAGCATATAGCATTGAAACTAATAAATAAAAAAATAGATTCAATTCAAATTATCCAAAATAACATGATTGATGAAATTAACTAACTGCACATTTATAATTAGTATGGTAATTACACAAAAGGAAAATAATTAACTCAGCATGTCAACATATCTTGATCAAATTTTCTATCACAATAAATTTAAAATCATATGATTTATAATTTAATGTAATATACATTTTAATTAATATAGCATTTATTACACTCATTTTAAATTAAATTTAATATAAAACATATTTATATTTTGATTAAAATATTCTAATAACAAATTTTCTAAAATATAAAAATAAGTATATTAAAAAAAATTGACTCAAATCTAAATCTACTTTTGTTTTTAACTTAGTAAGTGGATTAAGTCCTAAACACAAATTGTACTCACTTGGGTGCTCTTGATTTAGTTGAAGCAATCTTTGACCTTCAACTAACATCCCACACAATGGCCGCACCACTTCACCGTCGCAGCCGCTACCGCCACCACCGCCGTCGAGGAATCGTTTCGTTATACAGTCAAACGAAGGGTGGTCGAACGAGAAAGGCGTACCTGCCGGTGAGAACACCACTATACCAATCTTCGCCCCACATAGATAGCCTTCTTGAATAAGCCCGCCCGCCGTTTCGAAAAACAAACCTATCTAGCCTCTTCATTCTCGATCCTCTTCATAGTAATCTTTTGTCTTCCCATACTCTGCCTCTGCTTCCTCATCATCATCATCTAAAAAAATAAAATAATCATGAGTTTATAATATTAATTTAAGTTTCATTTGGGATAACTTTCTCATAATTTTTATTTGACCATTGTTCTTTAATTATTTAAAAAAAAATCCTACTAAGAAGATACTTTTTACGATACAACAACAACAACAACATCAAGCCTTTGTCCCACAACTAATATTATGGCTTCCATAATCGACCTACCTGGCACGAATCTAAATTGATTTTGAGAAACATTAGTATCACGCCGCAACCTATGTTCTATAACTCATTCTCATAGTTTTAAAGTATGACACATGAACTTAATTCCTTTATAATTCGCACAATCTTGTGCATCACCTTTATTCTTAAAAATATGAATTAACATACTCATACTCCACTCATCTGACATATTTATTAATTTTTTAATGATAATTTAAAAAATTTATTTTCTCTTTAACAATTTACAAAATAGTAAGAATGTCGTCTCAAATGAAAGATGAATGATTTTGTGTGGACACCAGATTGGAAGCTCCCTGTCTGGTTTATCTCTATGAAGCTGCATTTTTACTATTCACAGACACAAAACCGGACAATTCTTCCCGTCCGGTGCCCGCATAGAATAATCTCTCCAAATGAAATTTTAATTTTAAAGAATAGGAGAAGATAAAAGAAATAAAAACATGCATACCTTGTATAATAAAAGAGATGGTCGAGCGTGGGGAAAAGCGTTTGTGATGCTTTTGTCCTTTTGTAACATGATTTTCATAAAAATTGAATGTTTAAATAAGAGCAATTAGAGTAATTAAATATGAGTGAATCAATCAAACATACAAAATTATTTCTTCTGTCAATAGAAATTTGTCATTATTCATGCCACAATTAATGGCTTTCTATGAAAGGAAAATGACGTTAGATGTGTTTATATGTTATCTTTTATGAATTTATACTAGTAAAAATGTCCATGCATTAAATGCACATGTTAAATATTTAAAAATAATCATTTATATTATAAATATTTTAATTATAATATCATTGTTAAGATGAAAAGAAATTATTAATTTTATTATTATAAATAATTATAATCATTAATGTTTATTTGAAAAAACATTTTACTCTAATTGATTTTTTTTAATCATCATATTTGCTTTATATCTTCATACAAGAGTGGATATTTCTCAGTTAGAGATTATGATTTAATGATCTTCAATGATCTAGTGATGTAGCAACTATTTTTCAATTTTGTTTATATATTTAATAACAAATTTAGTGCTTTGCTTTAATGAATTAATCTCATCAAGCAAATAAACACAATCAGAGAAATGCAAGGAAGACATCCCCACACAACCCATCCTTTCTTTCTCATTTTTTTCATACTGATATTGTATATTTTAGCATGTCCGTCCAATTTTAATTTTACAAAACATTACATTCTTCGAACATTATTGATGGGAAAAAAAATAATATCGCCACGCAGATTTTGATTTCTCATATTTTGTAATCGAATATTACATTAAAAATAAATTACAATCTCAAGAAATTGACACAATATTCTACAATGGATTCAATATAAAAATAGAGTTTAAGAAAATGATATTTTTATGATCAAACGCAATTAAAACAATAACATATTATCTCGAAAGACGAACATAAAATTATAGATAATGTGTTTAAAATTAGAAAATAAGTTTTTTAAAAAATTTATTCATTATTTTATTTAAGTGTAAAAAAGAGAATGTTATATCATCTTAAAAGATAAACATAACATTCTTTAAAACACCCAAAAGAAAGAAAGAGTTTTATAAATTTATTATTTTTAAAATTGAATAAAACAAATAGAATATTATATTACCTAGAAAGATAATAATAATATTTTATAAGTATAATTAAAATTAGAAATGAAATTTTTAAAAGATATCTGCGTTTCCAAAGATTTTTCCCTTGTTTTCTAGAAATAAAATAATATTCATTTTAATATGGGATTCTCATTACATTCTAGGGGGGATGCTTCTAAGAAAACTCTATATTAAAACAGTGATTTCATATCCTTTGACTACAAAGTAAAAGACAAAGAACATAAGTAAAAACTTTCCAAGGAAAAAACTAGATGTTGAACAATTGGTCGTGCTCTAATTATTGGGGGATAAGCAGCTGAAGCACCTAAAGCAGTTATACATTTCATTTATTATTAATTTTAACCTCCTTTAACATTGTGCGAACACGGCCATCTGTAAGAAGACAATGTCAATATAAAAAGCATTCCTAGTCTACGAGTATTCTACCGCTCACAACACAGTGCAGAAAAAGAGCTAGAAATCACCACAGAAAAGCTAACACAAGTAGCAAAAACAACCAGCACACAGGCCACATGCAAAGCGTCACAACATAATACAGAAAAGAAAAGCACAACATCGACCTAACCTAAAGCTACTAGTTGTGTCCTAATAAACAAGTCTCAGTGTGTGTAGGCTGTGTAGTTTTGATGTCTTATATAGGATAATTTTTTTTTAATTATATATGATAGTTTAGTTAAGTTATTTGCATTTAATTTGTTAAAACACAAAATGAAGATTTTAATTAAAGTTTAAATATTAATATTTTAAAATTGATTTTAGAGATTTTATATTAGGATTCGATTGATTATCACATTTGTTTTACACCGAGGCCGTGAGGTTTATTTCACTCTCCTTGAGGTTAACTTAATAGCCTCGTAGGCCTGGATTACCCCCAGTGGCAACCAAATTTGTTAAATTATTTAGTTTGTTATAAATTAGAAAAGAAATGTATATTAGGTAATTTATTAACAAAAAGGGTTTGTTCATTTATTTTAAAAGATTAATCAAAGGTTTGATCTTTAAGAGTCTTTTATCCCAATGAATTTTAGTTTTATGTTTGATCTCCTAATTTAATCTACATATTTTAAATTTTAGATTGGTTAGGAGTTTATTATTAGTTTAGTTAAACTTGATTTAGGTTTACATTTTGAGTTTATAGATTAATGATTATATATGTTCATTATAATTTAATTAAGAGTTGAGTATTTTTAATATATTTTCAGGGTTAGATTATGATTGATTGGTTGATTATTAATGGATTAAGAAAAATCAAACCTAGGAAAGTGTATCACTAAGTTTTTGTTTTAATGTATCTATCATATAAGAAGCATGCACCTTAAGTCTATGTTATCTAAGACCCAATCCTTAATTTTTGTCCTTAGATGTCACTAAAGTTGTAGGACTAAAAACAGTTTTGTTTTCTAATCCTTAGGACTTTAGTGTGTACGTCACTAGGTTTGGGATCTAAAAGAAAAGAAGCAATCCTAGTTATGAAATGAAGTTTCTACAGGATCCTAAAGGGTGGGGAGCGTGCAATCATTTAGGCCACAAAACTCCTTCCGACACAAAACAATCAAGTGTCTTTCTTCTATTTGATGTGGGGTAGAAACCAAAATCTCCAAAAAGAAAACTTCATAAAGCCTTCGTTCTAAAACATTCACAAAACTCATTACAACTTTCTAGTACAAAACAAATCTAAGATCAATCATAAGTCCTCTTGTATAAGCAAACCAAATTCTTTTCCAATATAAGGCAATCCATAAAACTTTAAAACACGTGGCAACAAATAAAATCTTGAACAAAAATAGGGCCTCCATAAGGTTTATCACAAGAAGTTATCAATACTTTGCAAATCATAATATGTTAACTTTACCAAAATCTTTCCAGGAATACATATATGCCACTAATCAAAGTACAAAAGTTATCATAAACCTTCAATCTTATTTCAAAAACTACACATCAATTGACCTCATGTTTCATAAATACCTTCATTACCAACCACATCCTTCTCTGTTAGATGTAATCATTTAATCTCATGTATATCTCGGTAAGTCTCATAGTAAATACGATGCCCTCTCATCATGAGCCAAAACAATTCATTTGTTGAATATATAAAATAAAATGTCACCATGAGATTATAATAAGATGCATCAGATCCTCATAGCTCCACAAGTCAATCAACGACAAAAAGAAACTATCATTCATCTATGAATTCACATCAACTATTTTTTTTTTAAGCTGAATATAATCACTTGGCTAAGCATCATCTTAGAAATAAGTCTAAGGAAGAATGCGAAAAAAAACAAAGCCTATGCAATTTACCCCACAACAAACTCCCAACAGTTTGCAAGGTTATTAGAAATATGGATAAAAACCATCATGAAAAACAAGCAAAGCTCACCTATCATGATCACAAAAACAAAACAAAAAAAGCATTTTGTCATATCGCATCAAGAGAACTATGGGTAAGCTTAGCCAACATAGCCACATCTAATATCACAACAACATGGGAGGAAAATGATATGAAATATTTATACTAAACATACTCACAAAACATTTACTCAAGAAACTTCATATATAAGTTCAGGTGTTATGGGTTACTACTAACCAAACAACACTTTTTTTTAAATGGCATTCCATCGAACACTTAAGGTGCAATGCTTGCGAGATCACATAAAACAAACTATTGTACACAAAGATTTATACACCTATTAGATCACAATCTTATCAATGATCTACACAAAGGAATGCTTCATGATTCATGTAATCAACTCAATAAGAAAGCACTCATGTATACATATAGTAAAGAGAAGCAAGAAAATGTTAAATTTCAAATTTTTTTTAAATATAAGCAAAACGACTATAATAATTTTTTTTATCATAAACACTTTGATTACATATTTTGAGGAGAAATTAACATGGTTTCTCATTATCTTCCACAATCTACACAAAGCTTGTTAAGATTTTGGAATGAAAAAGAACAATTATAATTATCTCGAAACTTGAAAATCAAAATGACAATGAAGGAAATAGATTAAGTACAACTCAATATCAATGCAAATACGCATGCTTCTTTTCATACTTCCCAAGAAAGAACAAAAAGAAAAAAAGTCTTACTTTATATAATGGTGGATCCGATGCATGGCAACCAAACTAACTTCATGTGTTTCTCTACGTGAAACAAAGAAAGGATGAATACATCCCCACTTATCCAACGATTTTATAAATCTTTGATGTCAAATATGCATGCTATCAAATCATAGCCTTACACCCAAGGCCTCCGTGTACCAACTCTCCATTGTAGCTACTAACCTTTTTTTATGGGACAGGTGAATACATCACTTAAAGGTAAATTAAAAAAAAATGATGGTAACTACATCCTCAATCACAACAGAGACAAAACCAACCACTCAAACCTTCTTAAAATAAAGCTTCAAGATAAGAGAGATCTTTGAGGCATTTCATCAAATGGCTAGCTTGCAATGCCTAGGCAAAGAAGAAAATAAAACCAAAGATTTGGCACCAATAACACCTATCCTATATCTCATAATAAAGCAAAATAATCATGACATAAATATTAACAAAAAAAGCATGAACCACTGTTACCGTGCATACGAATAAGGTAGGAAGAGAAGAAAGAGATTGAGATGTGGAAGAAGAACGGATTAAGAGAAATCTGGAAGAAGAAGAAAAAGCAATGGAGGGAGAAGAATATGGAAGAAAGGCAAGGAGAAGAGGAGGAAAAAGAAGAAGAAAGGGGAAAGGGAAGACAAGGAGTATACCTGCTCTTAGAAAGAGGGAAATCGACAGCCAAGGTAGGAGCTCAGGTCTGCGTCAGGCAAGGGTCACACGAGCAGGAAGAGGCGGAGGGCATTCGGATCAGGTTGGGCGTCCTGGAGCTGGGGTTTCGACCGGAGGGAGCACGGAGCTGGATGGGTTCGGTCTACCTTGGCTCACGCGACAGAGGGGGAAGGAGAGCTGCTCGGGTGCTTTGTCAACCGAGAGAGGGAACGGAAGGATCGTGGTAGATGGGGGATTCCGCCTGGGATCTTCGGAACCGAGCGGGATAGAGAGAGAGGGAGTTCGTCGTTTATGCCGAAGCCGAGGGCCTTCGTCTTGAGTAAATCAAACCAGTTGCCGAAAGAGGAAACCCACCCATCCGTCGTCTCTCACTCCAGCCTCCAAAACTTCCCTAAAACAACTCTTCCCACTGCTCGATGTCTGCCTGAGCTACGGAGGATCGCCTGAGACTCGAGATTTCGGCTGAAACAAATATTTCACTTAATCCCAATCGTTGATGCAGTTACCGGATTTAGGAGATAAATTCAAAACGTTTAGAAAGTCAAATGGCATTTTAGTAGGATCAAATTGAGTTGAATCAAGTCCAATAAATTTAATTACACAAAATTGAGTTCAAAATCAACACTGATTTAAATTGAATCAAGCTCGGCGCAACCGAAATAAAACAATCAAACTAAATTAAGCATAATTGAGTCTAATCCGGCTCAAGTCGAGTCCTCGACGAGGGTTAGTTAAACCGATTAAAGGTGCTCGAGGGTACTCGGGCGAAAATCAAGGTCAAAGGTTAATGATTTATTAAATTTTTAAAGATTGTATTTAATATTTTTTAAAGATTTCTTAAATGCTCTTTAAATTTACTATCATTTTTTATTATTCATATTATTTCATTGATTGGAATTTATTAACTTTTCTTTATAAATTATTTAACATTATTTTGATTATGAGTTTATGATTTTAATATTTTATCAAATTCTATTAATTATATTTGTGATTTTAATATTCAATTACATGTATTTTATTTTAAGTTTAATGGTTAATTTATTTTTTTTAAACAAATATATATTATTTATTATTTTATGAATTTAGTTTATATTGGTTGAAATTATTGTTTATAGTTGTAATTTCTAATTCTTAAAATATGATTTTAATGATTGTTTGATTATTATTTAGAATTGATTGTATTTAGGTTAAAGATATTCACTAATCCTAAGGTGAGGTGTCACTAAATTTTTTATGTTATATATTTTTACCCTAAAATGTGCATGCATTCCAAGTCTAAATTTTCTAAGACTCAGTCTTTAATTTTTGTCCTTAAATATTTGCTAATGTTATATGGGATTTTAATGAATTTGGTTTATATTAGTTGAAATTATTGTTTATAGTTGTAATTTATAATTCTTAAAATAGGATTTTAATGATTGTTTGATTATTATTTAGAGTTGATTGTATTTAGGTTAAAGATATTCACTAATCCTAAGGTGAGGTGTCACTAAGTTTTTTATGTTATATATTTATACCCTAAAGAGTGCATGCATCCTAAGTCTAAATTTTCTAAGACTCAGTCCTTAATTTTTGTCCTTAAATGTAGCTAATGTTATATGGGATTTTAATGAATTTGGTTTATATTAGTTTAAATTATTGTTTATAGTTGTAATTTCTAATTCTTAAAATAGGATTTTAATGATTATTTGATTATTATTTAGAGTTGATTGTATTTAGATTAAAGATATTCACTAATCCTAAGGTGAGGTGTCACTAAGTTTTTTATATTATATATTTCTATCCTAAAGTGTGCATGCATCATAAGTTTAAATTTTCTAAGACTCAGTCCTAAATTTTTATCTTTAAATGTCGCTAATGTTATATGGGATGAAATTTTTTGTTATCACAAACCCTTAGGACATTGCGCACATGTAAAAGATGTTTAAGATCTAAAATAAAATATAAAAAAATAATTATAATAAAATTAAAGTTACTACAGGGACCTAAAGGATAAGGGTTCGCACAAACCACACTAAGGGCCTCCTAGGGGCTTTCTAAGTTTTAGAATACTTACAACACCGGGGGCTACGACCCGGTGGTTCCGCCCATAACACCTCCACTCGGTTGGATGGGGGCGACTAACACCTTTAGTCCCTCGTCCTTTTGTTCACTCGACCAATAACATTCCTCGCAGTTCATGCAAATAAAGAATAAAAAACATGGATTAGAAGCGTATTTAATAATTAATACTGAAATAATTGAAATTTAGTAAAAAATAAAAAAAACGTACATTTCTTCGAGCTTGAACACCGGTTCGTTGACTTTGCTTTTGAAACCTTTTACCTTTTGAAAGCACACTTTATACTTTTTTCAACATTTATCCTGAGGCATAAGAAAGGGGGAATAAAAAAAGGGGAATAAAAGAGGGGTAGAGAGAAGAAGAGGGCTTTTGCTTTCTTCTACACTTACCCAAATCAATCATTCTCTAACACAAACACTTTCATTTCTCAAAATCACACATCTTCAACTTTCAAACATACACTTCTCCCTTTTCTAACACACACCTTGCTTCTCACATACACAATTCCACTTTCAAGACATACAGTTCTTCCTTTCCCAACACACACTGTTCCAACATCACACACTTTCAACTTTAAAACATACACCTTTAGCTTTTTCGAAATCCCAAAATTTACTTTCCAAATCCTACACACTTTACCTTTGAACACTCCACAATCACACTTTACTTTCAACATTTACACATATCACCCTTCAAAAACATATATGCATGTACTTTACTTCCCAAAAACTTTTCAAAAGGCAATCACTTTACTTTCCCACTTTTCGTTTTCAAACACATACACTTTCCACAAAAGCAAACACTTTACTTTTCACGCCCATGTCACTCTCCAAAATAAATCACCTTTCCACACATTCCGCTTTCACTTTCCACACAAAATCTTTCCAAAACACACACAAATTCCACCTTTCAACACACAATTCCAAATACATCTCCACTTTTACACATAAGTCCAAATACATCTCCACCTTTACACATTTCACTTTCCAAATAAACATACAAATCACCTTTCCGAATTCACAAATCTCACTTTTTATTTATCTCACATATCACCTTTCAAGTCAAATATAAATCACTTAATTCACTTTTCGAAATTCACATATTCCACTTTACCATTCAACTTATACACCTTTTTTTTTACAACTTGCTTAAATGCAAAGCAATCTATCACTTCCCTTTTCTCAAAACACCACATAAAAAAATTGCGGATTACTTTGCACAAAATTTATGAATGCTCAAAATTTGACACAAAAAGGTATATGATGCAAAGTTTATGAAGGCTCACTAAACGAATGCTCTATTCAAACCAAACGCATGATGTTTACAGTGAATGACTGGATCGATTATTGAATGATGCAAAGTTTCAATAACATGGAGAAAGAAAGATATCGATACCTTCGCAACGAAGAGATGCTTTGTCGACTTGAGAATGGCCGGCATTGATTGCTATCAACTGTAGGTGGTCGAATGGTCGTTCAGAGTCAGGTGAGGCGAACGTCTGCTGGAGGCAAAACTATGGCCTCGGCCCAGTCGAGAGGGACAGACGAAGGAGAAAATTAAAGAGCTAGGTCTTGCCGTCTACACAAGAATGGGGATTCCGCCTGGGGCTTTCTTGCTTGCAAATAGAGGAGGCGACGGGCTGGGTTGGGGTTTCGTTTCTTGGAGCTTCTTGCGAACAAAGAGGGGCGGCGGGTGAGGGTTCCTTCCACGGATGTGCGAACAGAGAGGGCCTTGCGAACTGGGAGGAGGCGACGGGGCCTTGGCGTCGCGAACGAAAGGCGACGGTAGCCTGTGTACTTTACGAATGAGAACACGGTGCTTGGGGTTTCGGTTTCGCCCTTCTTGCGAAATGGGAGAGACGAAGCCAGGGGGTTTTCGCGAACTGCCCAGGAGACGGGGCACCTGGGGAATTGGGAGGGGAATGCGAATGCGAATGCGAGTTCATTTCTGCGAATGCAGGGAGACAGAGAGTAAGTAGTTCGGGTGGTTATCCGAATGGTGCTGGGTTTGGTTAAACCGGCCTAACTCCTTCATTTATTATGCTTTTAATTGACTTAGAATTTATTTAGTATATTTCGTTAATCAAACATATTATTTAAGTGTTTTATTAGAAAATTTTAAATTTCATTGAATAGTTTTATTAAGTTTATTATTTTAGAGTTTCTCAATTAAAGATATTTTTAATTAATCTAAATATTTTATCTAGGCAAATTTTTGATTAAATTTGATTAATGAAGAAAATATATAGATTTGATTTTAATGGGATTAGAGTGTTAATTTAACAAATTTTGATTTGAATTAAAACATTTAATCTGATTAATTACAATTAAATTTTACATGGCTTATGATGAGTCACTCCGGGCTAGTCGAGGCTATTGTCATTTAAATCAAACTAGACTCAAGTTAATTTGATTTAGTTTCACTTTAATTGGTATAAGCAAACTTCGGTTTTAAAAAGGTTGATTTGAGATGAGTCAATTTGAGTTTAGTTTGGAGTTGAATTAGATTTGGATTTAATTGATTTGATTTGGGTCAAATTAGAAGGTCGAGCCAAAGCTACGTTAGTGGCTATCCACCTAAAAGGGAAAATCCTAAAAGTGACCTACATCGTCTTCATAAATAATCAGAATGAGAGTTGATAGAAATTTGAGTTGATGAATTGATTTAAAGTTTGATGTCAGTACTGATGTCTTTTGTTGCATCCTAGAGTATTCGCGGCGGTAGAGAAATATATAGTTTAACGTTTTAGCATTATACGAAGATTCAGCACACAATAAGATAAGAGAGATGGTGTATCATTCATAAGAGACACCAGAGTTTTTACTTGGAAACTCCTGATAAGGGAAAAAAATCATGGGGCCTTACCCAGTTTGAATGAATCCACTAGTATTTGTAGTCGCTTACAAAAAAGGCCCTTCTTAGGGAGAAGGCCTTGGCTTGATGGTACAAATATACATCATATAGAGCACATTACATGATGGGAGTTACAATAATCAACATAGACATGTTTGTTTGGTTGGAATGGCCATTGTAGGTGATGGAGGTCGGAAGGACCATAGTTGACAGGAGAGAGAGGTCTAAAAGACCGGAGTTAACAAGAGACCAGGGTCAGAAAGACCGTTGTCTAGTGATGGAGGTCGGAAGGACCATAGCAGGCGACGGAGGTCGGAAGGACCGTAGTCGGCAGGAGACTGGGGTTAGAAAGATCGTTGTCTGGTGATAGAGGTTAGAAGGACCATAGTAGGCGACGGAGGTCGGAATGTCCGTAGTCGGCAAGATACAGGGGTCCGAAAGACCAGAGTTTGCAGGAGACCGAGGTCAAAAAAATCGTTGTATGGCAATGTAGGTCGGAAGGATCATAGTAAGTGATGGAGGACGGAAGGACCATAGTCGGTAGTAGACAAGGGTCCAAAACACAGTTGTAGTAGGGTGGTACTCTAGTAGAACTCTGGACATCAAGTGGTGGCCTAATAGAAGTTCGGGCCTAAAGTGGTGGTCCGGCAAAAGTTCGAGCCTCAGGTGATGGTCCGACAAAAGTCCGAGCCTCATGTGGTAGTCAGACAGAAGTCTGGGCGTCAGATGGTGGTCCGGCGGAGCAACAACGTCAGGTTGTGGTCCGACAGAGGAGAGGGCCTCAGGTGGTGGTCCGAATGACCTCAGGGCCTTATGTGGTGGTTCGGCGGTGCAACGACGTCAGGCGGTGGTGGTCCAGCAGAGCTTATGGCCTCAAGTGGTGGTCCGGCGGAGCAACGATGTCAGGCGGTGGTCTGGCTCAGGTGAGGGCCTAAAGTGGTGGTCTGGCGGAGCTCAAGGCCTCACGTGGTGGTCCGGCAGAGCAATGACATCAGGCGGTGGTCCGGCGGAGGTGAGGGCCTCAAGTGGTGGTCAGAAGAAGCTCCTGGCCTCAAGTAGTGGTCCGGTGGAGCAATGACATCAGGCGGTGGTCCATTTATAGATTTCTGAAGTGGCATGGTTCGTAAATATGTGAGAGATCAAGGGTAAATGGGGAATGGTTGGATGGACAGTCGATATTGAATCCCTTGATCGTGGACCCTTCGTTAGACAATGTCTTAATGATGTCAGAATTCAATGATCTTAGGATTGTTGGATTCGTCTCGTCGAGCCGCTCGGTTTAACTATAAGCAAGTCATGTTTGGAAACCGTTTGGTAACCCAAATTGTAGTTTGAACCTTCCAATTGCGCTTTGGGTCCTTGATTTGGACTCATTTGGGCTCGGATTGGTTCAAGTTTGGTGTCGTTGGGTTTGTATTTTCGAAACGTTTAGTTTAACTATAAGTTTGCTAAAATTGGAGTTCATATGGTCCCAATTTTAATTTTGACAGTTTCCAACTTGATTTTGCATCGAGATTCGTTCCTGATCAAGATAATTTTTTGATGACGTATCAGCTTTAGTAAAATGATAACTAATGAGATTAGTATCATTTAGTAAAGTCAATGTATGAAAGAATGAGTATAGTGATTTGAAAGGAATTTGATATGAAATTAGGAGCGTGAATGTGATTTTGATAAGACTAGAGTCTTCTTTCTAGTTCAAGAGGGAAGGATGCCACCAAGTGGCTACTTACATCTGACTCAACAAACTAGAGAGGGCCTTCTAAGGAAGAGGAAACTTATGTGAAGGTCTACCACTAAACTTAAAAGTTTTGGGTTTTAAAATTTGATGAAGATAAGATATCGCTAGGGATGCTTTTACTTAACTTCGAGACGAAGATTAGAATGCCACCAAGTGGATACTTATACCTAACTTCAAGGATGTCAATAAGATGCCGTAGGAGGACTTATACATAAGATAGTTAACAAAATGAGACCACAAGCATGTAGTTAAGACTTCATTTAGGTTTCTTACATGTTGTCCAAATTATATTAAAATAACTTAGGCCACCCTTAAAGGTTGGCAGAAAAGGCATTAGTACCTCGCTAGCATACCAAATGATGCACTTCAGTATTAAAATATTAATGAATAAGCCCTCAATTTCTAGTAGCATAAAGCATAACATAAAGATTCCTTCTTCCATGCATCACATTAAGAACGCCCTGCAATAAGGTTTCCCAACATCTAGGCAAGGGGTCTGGAGGCTACTTCCATCCTCATCATTCTGCATAAACAAAAAAAAGATTCTCATGGGCTTATTTCAAATAATTATACAATATGGAGTTTGGAAAGGATGCGGAGAAATTTGTCATATACATAACCAAACACCAAAAGAATAAAATTTCAGCATATTTGCTAGATCAAAAATAAATTAGACACTAATGTGGAAATTCAACACAACAGTTGAAGGAATTGAATGAAACAAATTACAGCTAATTATACAAACTTGGCTAGTTCAATTTTTAATGTCAGGATTTTTTTAAAAACAATAATTATCATCCCCGGAAAATCAAAATCATATCATAATATATGTAAAATAAATGAGCAGTACCACTTCTTCCCTAAATCTATCAAGGCAATGGATAGTTCAATTAGAGAGAAGGCAATGCCTCTTTAGAATTTAGATTAGTGTGAGGTAACTAATTGTGATTACAATCATAATAAATTGCTTGATTCCCAAATGATTTTTATTTTTGAAGGAATTAAAGAATCTTATACTAAGCTCTAAGGGATCACCCATCCTTTCAACACATAATAGGCATAAATCATAGGAAAAAAGATAAAAACGATCTTAAATAAAAATTTGAAAAAATCTGTCTAACTTAGTTTGATAAAGAAGAAAGTATAAATCATAGTTCAAAACTAATTTAGGGTAAAATATAATCATCACCTTTATCCACAAACTGCTATAACTTTCTTCTCTCTCCAAGAATTCTCAACACAAGTGCCATTTCCACTATTTCTCTCAGATTTGATATTTTTTCCACTGTTTTGTGTCATTTCCTGCTGTAGACAGCAGGTTTTCACTGTTTCTTGCGTCAAAAGTGGATTGAAAATACTTAAAATCAAGTATTTCCTATCAAATTGGTATCAGAGCGAGAACCGGGCGGTGGATGGCTGTTTTTCCACTGTTTCGCTGTAGATTTCCACTGTTTGGAAGGGATCCGGAGGCATCTCTTAGGTTCCCATGGCATCTAAGCGGGTAGAAGTCTTGGAGACTGAGATGGGTCAATTTAAAACGGATCTGGAAGAGAAGATGGAGACATTGAGCGAGAATGTGGAAGAGAAATTCATAGCCTTGAAGGAGATGATGAAAAAGTTGTTGGAAGGGCAAGCAAGGGCTGTGTCAGCGGAGGAAAGAGGAAAAGGTAGTGGGAGCAAGGGTAAGGAGAAGGTGAATCCAGAAGAGGAAGAGGAGGTGGAACTGCTTGACAGCAACGGAAGGATGCCACCTCGGGAATCCATCAGGCGGGAAGAATATGACAGAAGGAGAGACTTCAGGGAAGGAAGAGAAGATGATTGGCGATGTCGGAGGCCCGACCCATTGGACCGGCCATGGGGGATCTATAACCATCATGGCGGGGCACGAGGGGAAGATGGCTACCGGCGGCCAAGGAGGGAGGATGAGCCCCGATATGGAGAGAGAGGAACTTGGGAAGACCCCATAGCTTGGGACAGAGGAGGCCATGGGGGGAATAGGGCATACGGGGTGGACACGAGGGCCAGGAAGCTGAAAATGCCAGTATTCGAGGAGGGAAATGTGGATGAGTGGATCCACAAGGTAGAGAGATATTTTGCAGTGAATGGCCTGATGGAGGAGAGATTGATGGCTGCTAGTATGTGCTTGGAAGGGGCGGCGTTTGCCTGGTTCAAGTACATGGATAAGTGGGAACCGGTGAGGACCTCCAGATCTGCTGGAAGCTTCAAGAAATTGACTGAGGAGGAGATGCAGGAGAAGAGGGCCAAGGGCCTTTGTTTCAGATGTGAGGAGAAGTTTGTTCCAGGGCACAGGTGCAAGGATCGTGCCCTTCGGGCTCTCACCGTCTATATAGACGAGGCGCCTGAAGAGGGTGATGAATCTGATGAGGAGCAGATTGATCCCCAGTTGGAGGTAGCCGAGGTCTCCCTCAATTATGTGATGGGATTTACTCCTAGCCATACGATGAAGGTGAAGGGGAAGATCCTTGGGAGGGAGGTAGTGGT
This sequence comes from Dendrobium catenatum, assembly GCF_001605985.2. Taxonomy (NCBI): domain Eukaryota; kingdom Viridiplantae; phylum Streptophyta; class Magnoliopsida; order Asparagales; family Orchidaceae; genus Dendrobium; species Dendrobium catenatum. Next base: position 3,379,542 of record NW_021319908.1, read on the forward strand.
TCTGATTGACGGTGGGGCAACCCACAATTTCATATCCACCCAGGTGGTGGAGGAGCTAGGGATGGAGCCTACTGAGACAGGCGGTTATAGGGTGATGATGGGGACAGGGAAGATCGAGTCCAGCACCGGGATCTGCAAGGAGGTGGAGATGAGGTTACAGGAGATCAGGGTGGTAGAGAACTTCCTACCCCTGAAGTTAGGTAGCACTTATGTCATTTTGGGCATGAAGTGGCTACAGACCTTGGGTGAAACCAAGGTGAACTGGGGGACCATGGTGATGGAGCTGACGGTAGAGGGGAAGAGGATGAAGCTGAAAGGGGAACCAGGATTGTCCAGAGCTGGAGTGTTACTCCGATCTATGGTGAAAATCATCCATGAGGAAGGAGGAGGATTCCTTGTGGAGTTGCAGAGCCTGGAGGAGCAGGAGGAGGGGGAGGAAAAGCCCATTCCCGCGTTGGTTCAGCCTCTTATGCAGGAATTTGAGGATGTGTTCCAACCTCCGGTGGGACTACCACCTGACAGAGAGCAGGAGCACCAGATTATCCTGAAAGAGGGAGTATCCACTATCAGTGTGAGGCCTTACAAATACCCTCAGGTGCAGAAGGATAAGATTGAGAAGTTGGTGGGAGAAATGCTAGAAGTAGGGATCATTCAGCCCAGTATGAGTCCCTTCTCTAGTCCAGTTTTGCTGGTGAAAAAGAAGGATGTGAGTTGGAGGTTCTGTGTTGATTATAGAGCTCTCAACAAGGAGACTGTGCCTGATAAGTTTCTGATCCCTGTGATTGACGAGTTGATGGATGATCTATATGGAGCAGCCTTGTTCACCAAGATCGATCTGAAGTCAGGCTACCACCAGATCAGGATGAGGAAGGAAGATGTGCAGGAGATGACCTTCAGGACTCATGAGGGCCACTATGAGTTTCTGGTGATGCCTTTTTGCCTCACCAATGCACCTGCCACATTCTAGGCCTTGATGAACCAGATCTTTAAGCCACACCTCCGCAGGTTTATGTTGGTATTTTTTGATGATATTCTAATCTATAGCAGGACTGAGGAGGAACACCTGGAGCACCTGAGAGTGGTGTTGGGTGTGCTGAGGGAGCATCAGCTGAAGGCCAAGTTCAAGAAGTGTGACTTCACTTAGGCACGGGCGGAGTACCTTGGGCACGTGATATCCTAGGAGGGAGTTGCTGCAGATCAGTTCAAGATAGATGCAATGCTGGCATGGCCTCAACCCAAGACCTTGAAGGGGCTCAGAGGATTCTTGGGACTGACAGGCTACTATAGGAGGTTCGTGAGGGGATACAGCACCATAGCGTGGCCACTGATAGAACAGTTGAAGAAGGATAATTTCTTATGGGGGGAAGCAGCTTCAGAGGCTTTTGAGAAGCTGAAGAAGGCCATGACGACGGTGCCAGTGCTTGCTCTGCCAAACTTCAATCAGGTGTTTATGGTAGAGACAGATGCTTCAGGCTATGGATTGGGAGCCATGTTGATGCAGAATCACAGGCCCATAGCTTACTTCAGTCAGGTACTGTCGTCCCGGGCTAGGCTGAAGTCTGTCTACGAGAGAGAGCTGATGGCTATTGTACTGGCCATCCATAAGTGGAGACCTTACTTACTGGGCAGACACTTTATTGTCAGGTCTGATCAGAGGAGCCTGAAGTACTTGTTAGAGCAGAGGATGGTCACAGAGGAGCATCAGAGGTGGTTGTCCAAGCTGCTGGGATATGATTTTGAGATCCACTATCGGCCGGGACTAGAGAATAAGGTAGCGGATGCCTTATCACGCTGTATGGGGGAGCTCAAGGTGATTGCTGTATTAGTACCAGTACTGATAGATTTGGGAGCCATCAAAGAGGAGAGCATTCAGAATGAGGAGCTAAGGAAAATCAAAGAAGATATGTTATCAAATGGGAATAGCCACCCCGGCTACTCAGTTGTGGGAGAAAGACTGTACTATCAGGAAAGGAGTGTGATTCCAAGGTCTTCCATCCACATTCCCCAGCTGCTACAGGAGTTTCATGGGAGCGCCATAGGAGGGCATTCAGGAGTGCAAAAAACTTATAACTGGTTAGCTGCTGAATTATACTGGAAGGGGATGAGGAAAGATGTAGAGGAGATGCCAGCGGAGCAAGTACCTGACGATGGCACCAGGGGGATTACTACAGCCTCTGGCCCTACCAGAGAAGGTTTGGGAGGAGATTACTATGGATTTCATTGATGGGCTCCCAAAATCAGAAGGCTACACAGTTATACTTGTAGTGGTCGACAGGCTGAGCAAATATGCTCATTTCATTCCCTTGAGGCACCCATACACAGCGGTGTCTGTAGCAGCAGCATTTGTGAGGGAGATAGTCCGCCTGCATGGGGTACCATAGTCCATTATTTTTGATAGGAACAAGGTGTTCATGAGCCATTTTTGGAGGGAGCTATTTAAGATGCAGGGAACATTATTGAAGAGGAGCACAGCCTACCATCCACAGACTGATGGGCAGACGGAGGTGTTGAATAAGAGCTTGGAGACATACTTGAGGTGTTTTGTGTCTGAAACACCAAAGCAGTGGGCCAAATGGCTAGCTTGGGCAGAATATTGGTACAATACCTCCTTTCACTCGGCGACCAAGATGACACCTTTTAAGGTGTTATATGGGAGGGACCCCCCACATTTGGTACACTACAACCATAATAGTACTCCAGTATCTGCAGTGGATCAGCATTTGAAGGAAAGAGATCAGGTGTTGGAAGAGCTCAAGAGGCATTTACTTAGAGCCCAGCAACTTATGAAGAAGCAGGCGGACGGCAAAATGAGAGATATACAGTTTGTAGTTGGGGACAAGGTCTTCTTGAAGCTTCGACCATACCGGCAAAGGACTATGGCCCAAAGGAGAAATGAAAAGCTTGCAGCAAGGTATTTTGGCCCTTTTGAAGTGGAGGAGAGAATTGGAGAGGTGGCCTATAGATTGAGGCTTCCTCCAACAGCCAGAATACACCCCGTTTTTCATGTCTCACAGTTGAGGAGAGTGGTGGGGGAGAATACAGTGAGCCCAGAGCTGCCCAGCACATTGAGGGAGGACATGGAAGTGACATTGGAGCCTCTAGCGGTAGAAGGAGTGCGAATCAATGAGAAGGGGGAAAGGGAGGTGAAGATTAGGTGGAGCGGCCTCCCAGACTATGAGGTCACAGGAGAGGATTGAAGAGCAGTTTCCTGCTTTCCACCTTGAGGACAAGGTGATTCTTTGGAAGGGCGTAATGTTAGACCGGTCCTCTTTGGACCGGTCCAGCCGGCCCAAGCCATTGGGCCGGCTCGGGTTGTCTACACGCGACGGAAGCAGGCGGAAAACAAAGGGGAGCTGGCGGGATTTTGAGGAGTGTTTTGGGTGGGGTCCACTTGTTTTTGAATTGGTTTCTTGGAGCCAAAAGATGTGGGAGCAAGGGCAATTAGGTCCTTTTAGGTTAATTTTGAATTATATGCATTAAGTAGGGAGAAAAGGAGAGATTAGGGTTAGGTTGAATTTGCTTAAAGTTTTCTTGTTCTTCTTTGGTGGCTAGGCTCTAGATCGAATTCTAGAGATTGGGAGAGTGCGATCCTCCTCTCGAATAGAGGATCCTTGTATCTTTGCTATTTTCCTTGCATCTGCTAGTAAAATACAAGCTTTTTCTCCACTATTTCTCTCAGATTTGCTATTTTTTTCCACTGTTTTGTGTCATTTCCTGCTGTGGACAGCAGGTTCTCACTGTTTCTTGCGTCAAAAGTGGATTGGAAATACTTAAAATCAAGTATTTCCTATCACAATCTTTGTTTTTAAGTTTAACGTTTAAAATATGTTTTTAGACATTTAGTTATCTCATTTAAGCATGTTATTGTATGTTTTAGTTTACATTTCATTTTTTATTAGTTTTTAATTGAATCTTTCATCAACCAAATTATGATTCCGATGTAAATGGAATCGTGTATATTTTCATGTAAAAAGGAATATGTGTGACAACCAAGGAGCCTAACTTTAATTACTTCTCTTTGAACAACTGTCAAAAGAAGAACTTTTTCAATTCTTCTTTTATTTCTCCCCTGTATCAAGAGTAACATTTTAAAAGCATGCCAGCAAATTATAATGTTATTTTGATCTGCTTGTTTTCTCCATTTGTGCCTTTGGTGTCATTTATCCATAGCATGAGGCAGTGAGGCCTTTCACTCACCCTCTTGGTACTAATGTTTCCATTGTAGCAGGCAGCCATGAATTTACCGATCGATGCTCTAGCTTCAATCTCATTCTATTATTTGAGAATCTCATCAACTCTAATACCAGCTCAAGTGTACGCATATTGATCTTTTATTATTTTTTTTACTTTAAGTACACCCTTTTTTCTATCTTTTTTTTTTTTTTGCCGGAAGTTTGCCTTGTCATCATGTTTTCTATTTCTGATATTTTTTAAACTTGAAATTATATTATTTTATCTTTGTTCATTTGTTAGTGGGGCAAAGGCTTGATGTTCTCGTTGTTGTTGTTCATTTGTTGAATCAGTAATAATAGTTTTCTTTAGTATTTGGTGTATTTTCCTTTCATTGAAGCTTTAATAAATTTAATCAAATTTATGAGAAATCTTACCGTGTGTAATTAGCTCAGCTCGGATAATTTACTGAATGACTGAACCTTTTTTTGTGATGAAGTTTTGCATTCAACGTATGATTTTGAAATAGTTTTTCAGTGTGTAATTAGCAGTGTTTTTATTTTTTTGATCAATTTTTTTGAATAGTCCTCTACATACAGAAAATTGTTCAAAGCATTGTAGGGCAAGGTGATGGGAAATCTAAAAGCTTTGAACTAGATAAGAGCATTGAACAACCTAATTCACAATCAATTGGTAATATATCCTACTCAGAGTCAAATGCTATGACTGCTTTTCCAGAATGTACAAAGTATTGTTATTATTTTTCTATCTTTTATCTTTATCTCTGTGGGATTTTTAAATGCATTTATTGATATATTCAGGCGTACCTAAATTACCAATTGATGCTTCCAATGTGCCATCAACTTCAGATTCCAGTGTAAGAACAATAGATTTATTTGGAAAATCAATAATTTTTTAATTGGTATTCAAATATTTAAGCTGCTCCACCTACTTTGTTTGGTTTTAGCGTCCGTATGATTGAATTTCCATTTATGGCGATTGGTTCTGCTTGGCTAATCTTATTCATGGATGAAAGCCACTAACAGAGTGATTACAATAAAATACAATGGACAAAATATATAGTAGTTCGATAGTTAATTTTAGCACTCTTTGGTATTTGTTTATGGTATATCTGATTTGTATTCTTTCTTGACCTTTTTGTTGGTTCTAAATCTGAGATGGTTCAAAATTATGGTATCTATTGCAAAAATAATAATTTGTCATGGTTCATATCATTTTTCTTCTATCAGCCAGATGACAGAATTGTAGCAAATTTTTCTAAGGGTTCAAATCTATATGGATCTGAGAGTTCTTGTGAGCTTGAATTTGGGAGTTATTGTCTTTGGTCGAAGGAACATAAAGAGGCAATGAAAGATGCTACAGTAAAGAAGTTCCTGTAGCCAGAGCTTATTATCCAAGCTTTGCTAAACTTCAGGGACAATAGAATTTATCACGTGAAATGAAGCAAAACATTCAAGAACATGAATGCATCCTTAGTGAAGTCATTTCAGATGCAGATCTCCCACCATTGTAAGTTGATAGTATGATCTATTATAGAATTTGATTTTAATCGAATTAGTATATTTTTAATTACATCTCAACAATCTTTGTTTTAAGTTTAGTGTTTAAATGTATTTTTAGATATTTAGTTATCTCATTTAAGTGTGTTATTGTATGTTTTAGTTTGCATTCCATTTTTTTATTAATTTTTAATTCTATCTTGCATCTATGTTCCTATTTTGTGAGATGTTTAAGTTGTATTTACTTAGTAATCATAGTTTATTATAAATATTGGATTATATTTTTCACTTATGCATGCTAGCATTTTGATATTTCTCAATCAAATGGAATATGCTTCTTATTTATAATTGATACTATAAATGTCTAACAATAGTTAGAAATATTAGAAATGAAACTTTACGATGTGTTCATCTACTTTTAAAATAATCGACTATAACTCAACCAATTGACATATCTTAAATATATTCTATTTTTTGCAGTATCAATTTTTATACCACGATTCTTCACTGCAAATCCAACATATTCTTTAGAGGTAATATTATATCAAAATTTTTTAAAATCGCCAATGCCGGTCACAAGCCCAGATGAAAAAGGTTGATGATTTGTTTTTATTAAGATAAAAAAATTATTGCTGAAATCTGGCGTTACTCTTTCCAAAATAACATTGTGGTCTCATGTCTTGAGATGTGTATAAATCAACCATATAAAGAAGGGATATGACCAACTATACATTTTTTCCTCTCCAACTCCATTACTCTCTTCATTATTCTCTACTCTCTTCTCATGGGAAGATCACCTTATTGTGATGAGAATGGCCTTAAGAATGGCCCTTGGACTCCTGAAGAAGATCAGAAGTTGGTTCATTAATTACATCCAAAAGCATGGCCATGGAAGTTGGAGAGCTCTTTCTAAGCTTGTTGGTATTGTATTCTTCCTCACTATCTCTTTATAGTATCAATCATTTTGTATGGATATGAGCATTGGTTAAGAAAGCATGTTATTGCTCACTTGCAGGATTTAATAGATGTGGGAATAGTTGTAGTTTAAGATGAACCAACTACTAAATGCCATATATCAAGAGGGGCAAGTTTTCACTTGAAGATTTACAAACCATCCTCAACTTCCACTCTATCATTGGCAACAAATTACTAATCTTTTCCATGCATAGGCTTTCTTTTATTATTTGTAGATATATAGCAAACATAATTAGAACATGATGATTTTTTTTTTAAAATTCATTTTCTATCTAAAATTAAAATCATTACATGTTAGGGATTTCAAAGGTGTTCGTGTGGTTTAAAATTAATAACGATTTCTAGCTGCATCAACTAAATTGTGTAACCTACTAAATTCATCAAATTTTAAAGTTAGTTTTTTTAAAAAAAAAATTTACCTTTTAAGTGAAAGGAATGTGTGATAAGATCAAATTTTTTAGAGTTATTATATGGAAGAATGCAAAATTTAAGTTGATAAAATCTCCAGAATTAAGATTGAGTAATTAAAATAGAAAAACATCAGTATTACATATGTAATCATTTCACTCATGTTAATCACACTTAAGCCATTAGTAATACTCTTACGGCCTTCATTCTAAAACAAAAACTTGTTGTAATTTGAAAGGACTTCAGATATTTGATTCTTATGAATCAAGATAAGAATCAAGCTTTATTATCAAGATCTATTAATGTGTCTATTTAAAGATTCATTATTCAAATTTGTTATTTAAAGTCACTGTTGTACAAATTAATTTAAATATTATTTAATATTGTGAAAATTAATAAAGATAAATTTTTTTATTC
>NW_021319908.1:3388464-3421710 GCF_001605985.2 Dendrobium catenatum
TTGGTTATATCATCCTGGCCAATCTCACGATTGTCCCAGATGATTAGTTTAAAACTAATTTTAATCGTCCTGATCATCGCCCTGATTTGGTGCTGGCCTAAGTGAATCGTCCAGGCCATCATCCTGGCCGATCATAAGATCGTCCTGGACAATGTGATCGTATCAATCAGCCATTAATGATTTCCAAATAATACCAGATCAATTTAGGTATGATTGAGTTAGATCGTCCTGGATGATATAAATATCGTTCTGGGCGATTTCCGAAAATAAAGAATACCTAAACTGATTATGGCGGCTGATTCTTTCTGAATTGAGAATATCATCCTGGTCGATACAAGTATCATCCAGGCCAATATGTTTATGACAGTTGCCTTAATTAGAATGCCCTAATTAAGGTTTCTGATTTTGGACATATCGTCTAGGACGATATAAATATCATCCCGGTCGATATTACCAAAAATGGAAATCTTTTAGGGAATAGCAGGAAATCCTCCAAGTTAAAAATCAATAGGTCCCACAACAACTACAACAGACTCAAGAAAAGAAAAAGATTACAAACTGACTCAGACCTAGTCTACCCATTCTTGAGCTGGTTCCAAATTGTAGTCCAATCATGTGAACCTGAAATGTTAGCACATAAGGCAATCGTAAAGAAATAAGGAATGTTTGCTATCATCAAAATCATAAACTATAGATCCGAAACAATTATTGCCTGGATCATCTACTGGTCATGTATTTTTCTATTTGTTGGTGGTTTGCATGGACCAATTCTTCTAATGATTACTAGAATGGGTAAAATTTGCCAAGCTAAACATGCTCCAAGCCATGGAGCTGTAGGTTTTTCCACTTGGCTAAGTGTTTGTAGTCTTGTTTGAAGCTTTTAATTTATAAAGCTTTTAATTTAAAAATTTTCCTATTCTCATATTCTTAAAAAGTACCATAATGCTCCTTCTCATTATTGTGATATGTACAATAATGCTGATGGTTGGTTGTTGGGTTATATCATTACTTGTTTAAGGGATGGATAAACATGCTCTTTTGGCTGGTTTGGATATATTAACAGGGTGTGGAAGAAGTTAATAATTTTATATTTAATTTTTGATAACTTTCCCAATGTGAATTTTATGCTTGTTATTTTTGTGATTATTTTCTTGCAAGATGCTTATAGTGCAGGTCTTTTGGCTTAACATTTTTTTCATTAGAAGATTGGGCTTATTGACAAACTTTTGATCTACCCCAATTTTTGGGTTTAGGATTACTAACCACCTTAGAATGTATCTAGGGAATTTTATACAAGTGCTTAGTAGGGACCTCAAGCTCTTAGGCTTTATTTTGAATTTTTTGTAGCTCCTTGGAGCAGTAGGGAGCTTGATGTCCCTTTAAGGACCTTGTAACTTTTTATTTTTATCAATGCGTAGGCCCACTTTGGTCCCTCCACCCCCCCCCACCCAAAAAAAAAAAATCTAACTCTTCAACTCACTCCCTTGAGTGTGTGTGTGAAAGATTACTTATCTTTTGGTCCACCACAATAAAATTCTGACTCAAGAAAACCAAAATAGTTTAGTAATTGAAATTATAGTTTAACTCAACCTTAGTCTGCCCAGTTTTGAGCTGATTGACATTGTAAGTGATCTATGGACCTGAAATTTTAGCACATGTAGAAAACGTATGTCCAAATAAACTCAATTACCAGGAGATAACATAGTAAGAAAATATTAATATTTGTTATCATCAAAATCATAGTACTTGAGCCTAGATTTGTAACAATCTCCCCCATTTTGACGATGAAATTTTTTGTTATTGAAGAGTTTTCAAAAGTATTTGTTATTCCCTACGCTCTCCTTTACTAAGTTAATCTATGAAAAATAATAGGGGAGGTGATTTTTCTTAAATTTCATAAATAAGATTCAAAATAGTAAACACTAAATAAGAACACTAAGTGGAAAAAAACTATGCACTAAATAAAATACAAACTCATTAAAACAAAATATGCAGATAATTAATAACATTACTCCCCATTTTAATATCATTAAAAAAAGTAGGAAACAACTAAAAAGAAATTGACATAAATGAAAGACATCACAAAGAACAGAAGTAGGGAATAATACACACATGAGAACAAATAAAATAAATCTAAAAAAGTACGAAGCTAAAAAAAGGAACCACCAGGATCAAGTGGAGGAGGAGGTGGTGGTGGCTGGAAGAAATTATGAATAGAAGCAAACTACTACCCACATAAGGCCATATCGTAGTCATGCTACTACTACTACTGGGCTTCATAGGCATCAAATAGAGCTAAGTCTTGGGCATGCTGATGCTCTAATGTAGCTAGAAAGGAGTCAAACCTTGCCTCCCGCTAGTTAAACATGTCATCCAACCTATCTATCTGAGATTGCTGGCAGATAGGGATAGGTGTAGGATTATATATTGGACCTTCCTCTTATTTATCTGCTTCTTGATAGTGAGCCTGAAGGCAAGAAAAAATTTGAATGACATGGAAGGAAGAATCAGAATAGAAGACTAGGAAATGATTCGGTGGTGAAGTAAATTGGAAGTTGTATTTGGATTATATGATATAAGCTATGAGGTATCCTAAGGCCATAATGGGAATTATTTAATGTTTGGGATCTCTAATGAAAGTTAGATTTAAAAGATAACAAATTAAAAGATCAACTGTATTAAAGTATTTTTGAGCCATTACAAAGTAAGTTATAATAGAAAGAAGAAGAGTAATGTTGATTTGATCACCATCTTTGGGGATGATAGAGTTTTTATGTATGTGTTGGATGATGCGAGCATCAAGAACTATAGTTCTAACCCGAGCAATGTGGTCATGACTATTTGATTCCCTAACGGTGGTGTTGATAGGGGTCCACTCAAACTCTGGATTTTTAGCTAAAACATGATTTTTTCACTATTGTAGTAATGTACCCTCATTATTGATTAGAAGGCTTACAAAAAAACTCAAAAAAAAAGTTCATAATAGAAGGGATAACCAAGAGTAAGAATGAAGGTCAAAGTGTTATGAGAGAATAGAGGTAGTACTTGAAAATGAAGGTCCTCCTATTTGATGACTTTAAAGGGAGTGATTCCAATATCCTTATATCTACTATAAGAGTCTTCATCAACTGCCTAAGTAAATCTTGGATTAATTTGATGAAAGGAAGAACTTCTAATAATTTATTGAGAACATTTGCCTCCAACCATTATAAAGATTTACATCTTAAGTGAGAGGGAAGAAATATTTTAGAGATTTTAGTGAATAAGAAAGGTTAAATATGGGCTATTTTGGTAGAATTAATGGGATCATCCACGATTATAGTGAGATTATTTAGGATGATCAGGTGCAATCAATTTGTCCAGACGATTGGAAAAAAGGTTGGTCCTATCTCCTAAAAAAATAAGATATCATACTAGACAATTATACACATGTTGGTTGCCTCAAAGAGTTAGCTTGTTTAATCATTGACAGACTATGTCATACAAGATAGACTTGTGGATCATCCAGGATAATATTTTATTAAGAATTATACCAACTGCAATAAAATCATCTAATCATTTCTTCGATAAGGATTGTACAGGATAAAGTGAAAATCATCCAATACGATCACCAATAATTGATATAGATCAGCCATTGGATGTGTACAGATTAGATAATTGATGTTTTGTTAATAATGTACAGGATGATGTAGATCATTCTAGATGATGTGAGAAAAAATTGAATAAACTCAAGAGAAGGAATGTGATGAATAGGTGGGTTTCAAAAAAAAAAAAACAAAGAAACATAAAACAAAATAAAAATGAGCTAAAATAAGTCATAAATTAAAATCAAAATCAATAACCTCCTTTTTTTAAATCGATCCACTCAAGTAAATGATAAATTTCTCTTATAAGTATGTTTAAAATCAGTAAGAAATGAATTGACAATACAGAAATTACGAAAAGTAGAAAAATCAATCTTATTAACCCTAGCTCAGACTCTTTACTAGTAAAAATTCTTTTTTTTTAAATCTAATTTAAAAAAGAATTTAAATAAGAAAAATTATCTTTTAAACTTCTTTACAAAAAAAATCTAGTAGAATAATATTGCAAAGTAATAAATTAAAATTCATAATTTTCAAATTCAAGGGTTTGAAGATAATAACTGGCTCATGAAGTCTTCTAAGATTTAAAGATTTGAAAGAGATGGAAGCTTATTTCTTTGTTGGCCCATTTTGTGCCTCTTTTTTAAGTTATTTAGCATACTTTATGCGACTTTTAATTTTTAAAGCACATTGTGTATCTTTCAATTATTTGGTAGTCATTGCACATCTTTTATAATTTAGTCTGCATTTGTGCCTCGTGCCATTCTTGTGATCTTGCTTCCCTTCAAAATCTTTAAAGACTCATAGTTGTGAGATTATCTTCAAGATATAAGAGAATAAAAGCTCACTCTTTAATATAAGGAAGAGTAAAACAAAAAATAGAATCATATCCATATAATAAATGCAACCACCTCATTAAGAAAACTTGAAAGTAATTCATTAACTTGGAATTTTATTCATATGAGATAGATTATTATAAGAAGATAAAAATGATCTCTATTTTGAAAGTCCAACTTTTAATTTGAAAAATTATTTGCTTCAAAAAGAAAAATAAACCACTAATGGAATTAGAGGAAGATTAATAGTCATCATATTTTCTTCCTTTAACTATTTTAGAGGAGTCCAACATTGCTTACTAATTTTTAAAACCAAATGCAAGGAAAAAAATGTCATTTAAGAATTCAATATCAAAAGTGAGCATTGATCTGATTCTTTAAAAATACTAAAGGAAAAAAGTAGAAATATTAAAAATATAAAATAAAAATTCATAAATAGAAATAGCATAGAAATAAAACAAAAAACATCAATTTCAAGCATGAATATGTATTACACCTAATCTTGTTCTTTGGATGATAAAAGTTTCAAAGTCCAGTGGTTTTGTAAATGTATTATGAAGTTGGCTTTTAGTGGCTACATATAGCTCTATGTTTCCTTTGATAACATGGTCCCTAATGAAGTCATGACTTATGTCAATGTGTTTGGTATTGGAGTATTAGAGTATTGGATTGGATTATTTAAAATGTAGATGGCACTAGTGTTATTACATAGGATTGCAATTATGGATATAGGTAGTCCTAAATGTTGAATTTATTGCTTTAACCAAAGAAACTGGGCCACACAACTTCCAAAGATTATATATCTGACTTCAATAGTGGACAGAATATTTGAGTTCTATTTTTTATTGGATAGGAGAATAAGGATTGTCATATAAATAAACTTTTTCTAGAAGTAGTTTTCCTATCAACTCAGCATCCTACAAAATTTAAATCAAATTATCCTATAATTTTAGAAGGGCTATGCCTAGGATACCAGATTCCTAAGTCTTAGGTTCCTAAGAGATATCTAACAATTCTCTTAAGAGAAATCAAGTGGGACTCTTTTGGGTCAGCCTGAAATTAGAACAAAGATAAACACTAAATATAATATATTGTCTACAAGCAGTCAAGTAAATAAGTGTTCCAATTATTCCTCTATATTTCTTTTGATAAATAGATTTTTTATTTAAATTCTTATTTAACTGAACAGTCTAACGCATGGAAGTGTTGATTAACTAGACTTTATCAATTTCACATTTCTTAAGGATGTCCTTAATGTCTTTTGATTGACTAAGGAAAGTTCCATCATCCTTTTGCCTTATGCTAGATTCAAGAAAGTAGGTAAATTCTCCCATCATACTCATCTCAAACTCCTTACTCATTATTTTTGAAAATTATTCGCATAGATTTTTATGAGAAGATCCAAATAGAAAACCATCAACATAAATTTAGACAATAAGTCATTCATCTCTTTCATTTTTTAGAAATAAGGTGGTGTCAACACTCCCTTAAAAAATGTTCTTTCAAGAAGGAATGTGCTTAGCCTTTTATATAATGTGATGGGTGCTTATTTTATTCTATATCATATCTTTTTAATTAAACACATTATTAGGAAATTATGAATTTTTAAAGCCTGAGAATTATTCAGCATACACATCTTTTTTTATCACCTCATTCAGAATGGCACTTTTGACACCCATTTAGTACAATTTAAATTCCTTAAAATAAGTAAAGGCTAGTAGCACCTGAATTGCTTACAACCACACTCTTTTTGAATTCATCTATAATAGGAGAAATATCTCTTTCAAATTAAATCCTTCTATCTAAATATACCCCCTAGCCAATAATCATACTTTATTTCTCACCGCTACTCCAAAATCATTCATTTTGTTTTTGAAAACCTATTTAGTTCCAACCATACTCTTCTCCTTAGGCCTTTCAACTAGCTCCCAAACATCATTCCTTATAAATTTTTTTAGATCTTCTTATATGGCTAGGATCCATAATTCATTAGATAGAGCTTTATTTATGTTTGTGGGCTCACTCATTGAGATGAAGGTAGAGTGGTTTATTTCTTTTCTAAGTCCATACCTAGTTCTAAAACCTTTAAATTTGTCTCTTAAGATCAATTATATATGATAACTTCAAGAATATCTCCATTCTCTAGGCAGTATGTTTTTAAGTTCTACCCTTTCCTTTAGATTTACAGATTATATTCCTTGGGTAATTTCTACAACCTCTTCTTTTTATACCCTAAACCCTCCAAAATTATAAGATTCATCAAATACGACATGAGTGGTCTCCTCTACTACCAGTGTTCTTTTACTGAAAACTCTATAAGATTTCCTAACATTTGGACACTCCATTAGATTTGGGGTCAAACTTTCCTAGTATAGATATCCCATTATTCAAATTGAACCCTTTACATCCAAAGAGATCAAGGTGAGAGAGGTTGGGTGTCTAACCCTTAAGAATTTAATAGGGTGTCTTATTCATCTTGGATCAAACATTAACACTATTCAGAATATAACAGGTTGTATTCCTAGCTTTTACCCAGAAATATTTAGGAAGAGAGTATTTAGCTAATATGGCTCTAATTGCTTCTACTTGGGTCTTGTTCATTCTTTCAATAACCCCATTCTACTGAGAGGTTCTAGAAGCTAAAAAATTGTGATATATCCTTTACCACAATGAATTGTCAGAATTTCATAGCCTAGCTTCCTCTGAATCCAAATGGAGAATAATCTAAATTTTTTGAATGAATAGCTTTTATGAGATAGGAATCTAACCCAATTATACCTCCAAAAAATCATCAAAAATCACATAGCCAAAGACTTTCCCTCCTTAGTGCTTATACTAAACATATCTAATCCTACTAATCCATCTAATTATAGACCAATAAGTCTTTGCAACACTGTTTACAAGGTAGCGGCGAGGGTTATTTTGAATAGATTAGTTTTGGTCTTTCTGAGAATAATCTCTAAGGAGCAAGTGGCATTCATTAAGGGGAAGTCCTTGTCGGATCATGTTTTGGTGGCACAGGAGATTTTTCATAAACTAAGGTTCTCTGAAGCTTCTAAAGGTCTATTTTCCTTCAAAGTTGACATGGAACAAGCATATGATTGCATGGCTTGGTCTTCTTTAAGGAAAGTGCTGGTGTATTTAACTTTCCTTAAAAAATTTCTAAACTCATCATGGAGTGTGTGAAAGACCCTAAATTTTCTTTAATAATTAATGGCAAATACTCTACTTAGATTCAAGCTTGGAGTGGGTTCCGGCAAGGATGTCCCTTGTCTCCTATCCTTTCTATACTTTACTCACAACTTCTCTCAAATGCTTTTAGACAAAGCTTTTGGGGTATCAAGATCAACTTGGAGGGGCCAAGATTTTCCCATTTACTTTATACGGAAGATGTAATAATGTTCTCTTAAGCTAGTAGGAAGGAGGTTAAATGAGTTAAGAAAATCTAGCACAATTTTTGTGAATGGACTGGCCTACGAATAAACATGGACAAATCTACCATGTTGTTTGGAAATCATGAGGGAAGGAAGAAGAAAAATAGCATCAAAAGAATTATGGGTTTCAAAGCTATTAAAGAATTCAATTACCTTGTATTGAAGATTGTTTTGAGAAGACTTACATATGAAGATTTTTAGTTTAAAATAGATAATGCCTTCATGAAGCTGAACTAATGGGGAAGTAAAGTACGGTCATTGGCAGGGAAGATGATTTTTGTAAAATATGTATTGCTAGCTCTCCTTACATTTAATGCTACTCACTCCCTTGTGCCAAATTATGTGATGGAAGAGCTTAATAAAGCAGGTAGAAATTTCATCGTGAATAAGAGGAAAGGTAATAAAGGGATGCACTATGTTAGTTGGAATGAAATGTGCAAGCCAATTGAAAGTGGAGGTCGTGGGTTGCATTCAAACACCAAAAAGGATCCTGCTTTGAGAGCCCATTTGGCATGTAGATTTGTTCAAGACAAAGAATCACTTTTAAACAAGTTAATGGTATCTAAATACGGTGCAAGGATGGAAAAAGGAAATGGTAGAGCAAGTAGATTGTCCTCTCATAAACTATTGACTGAAGGATACAATATGCTAAAGCCTATTGTAAGATGGACTTTGGTGAATGGAGATTAAGTGGATGCATTTAAAGATAACTGGATATTGGATAAAAGAATAGATAAGTGGCCTACACTTGTTGTCCCGCATGAGGGTGGAAATATTTTTATGAAATAATTCATTCTGGATGGCTGTTGGAATGAATCACTGTTGCTGAAAACATTTGGGAGGGACCCAGTTAATTTCATTATTCAAATTAATATTTCACAAGATGGGGAACAGAATCGTATAGAGCTGATTCATCAAAATTCAGAGATGTCTATTTTTGGATTAGCCTTTAAAGATTTGGTTAATGATACTAGTGATTCTCAGTATTAAGATTGGATCAAAAATGCTGAGTTGAACGCTCGAGTGGAAGTGTTTTGGTGGAGATTGTGTAGAAATGCTATCCCAACTCTTCAATTCTTATGCTATAGAAGATTAGTAGAAAATGCCAATTGTCCGAGGGGATTCAATTCTATTGAAGATGTTGAACATATCATGTGTGGATGCTTGAAGTTCAAATAGGTAATCTTCCATCTAAATCAATGGGGTTTTTGTATTTCGCAGTTTGTTAAGTATGAACATTGTATCAAATGGCTGGAAACTAGTTCGAAGAAGAAAGGCATGGTTGTTAACCTGCATTACAATTCAGTTTTCCTATCATGGAAAAGTAGAAACAAGTTCATTCATGATGGTATGGAGGAAAGTCCTAGTTTTATAGCTTCAAAAGCTATTTGTCAAGCTTCAGTTTCTTATGGCTTTAGTCAATTTAATTTGGGCATTTGGGATGTCAACAAGTCATTCAGACTGCCCAATACTTGGTATCCTCCTCCACCCAATTGGATAAAGGTGAATGTTGATGCATCTCTACTTTCTTCCTATAAAGCAGCGATTGCCGCAATTTTTCGAGACTGCAAAGGGAGATTTCTATATGCTTATGGAAGACCTTATGTACATTGGGATATAGCACAGCTAGAGTTGCTAGCAATACATTCTTTAAAAGAGGAAATCAAGGATTGGATGTTCAAATACCAAGGCATCATTATAGTAGGGGACAACTTAAATATCATTTCTTACCTACAAAGAACTTGGAAAAAAGGAGAGTACAAGGAAGAGGGTATGGATTTTTTTATGAATTTTAATTAAGTCATTTTTAATTGCATAGGTCGAGATAATAATAAGTTAGCAAACTTATATGCTAATTATGCTTTATTTAGTAATTTTAGTTGGGATGACTTTTCTTTAAATATGGTTCTTCCTTCATTTTTCAATACTTTGAAGGAGGAATCATCTTTGTAATTTCTCTTTATTTTGCTTAATAAGATAGTAAGCTACGACTTCTTCTTAAAAAAAAAAAAAGACTTTCCCTCCTAGGCTTTTAGTGCTAACAGGTCCAAAATGATCCATATGTAGGACTTCTAAGGGTTTGCTGCAATTAATGTCTTTAATTGAGTGGAAGGAAGATTTGACTTATTTTCCTAATTGACATGCATCACAGAGGTGGTCCTTAGTGAACTCTAGTTTTGGAATTCCTCCCACTAAGTCTTTTTGGGTGATTTTCCTAAGGAATTTCATGCTTACATGATATAATCTCCTTTCCTACAATGATGATTCATTAGCAAAAATTTTTAGGCAAAAAGAAGCAGCAGGTTCCACACTGTTTAAATCAAATATGTAAACATTATTAATTCTATTTTCTCACAACATAATGTTTCTATTAAAGCTAATCATGTAGCAAGCAGGGAAAAAAATTCTAATTGCTTAATCACAAAGCTAGCTTATGCTAAGAAGATTATATTTCAAGACATCTTTTAAAAAAATACTTTCAATAATAAAATTTTTGGAGTTGCCAATTATATCTTTTTTTACTACTCTCATGGTAGTGTTATCTCCAAGTGTTACTTTGCCTCATGCCTTAGCCTCCAATAAAATAAATTAGTTTGTATCTCTAATTATATGCATTGAACATCGGTTTCCAAGATACCACATGCTCTCAAAAAGGATTTTGTGAGAGCATCCCTACAAAATCATCAGATGTTAGATTTTGGAACCAAAATAGGCTTGGGTCCCATCTTATTGAAAGAAGAATGAAATGCTATGAATTTTGAAATTTTGGTCTCCACACCAAATATGTTCTATGGTTAATTATGCAAGTGTGTGAGATATGTCCTTTCATGCCAAATTAAAAAATCTAACACCAGGGAAAATATTTACTAATCAATTGGGGTTATGGTGCCTCTTCCTAGGCTTGAATGATGCATGCTTTGAAGATGGTTTTTGAAACTCTTCAAGTGAAGGTGGTGTTTTATTTTCTTTGATAGCACTTAATTTGATTTGTAAAAATTGTTTTACACTTTCAAGAATTGAATTTTTTTTATTTTTAATGCATGCTCCCTATTATCAAATTCAGATGCAATAGTTTCTAATCTTATTTATGCATTTTCTAATTCAATATTTGATATTTTCAAAGACTCATACTTATTAGTTAGTTTAGAATGTTTCTTGTTTAAAATATTAAATTCATCTAAGAAGGCCATGTGATTTGTATCCAAAGTGGAATTAACTTTCCTTTATCACTCATGCTCTTTTTATAGAATGAAAAGTTAGATTGAAGGCTGACATGTGATTTTTTAAGCTTCTATATGTAAAGTATGAATTTTTTCAAAAACATAAACTAATTGACCATAAGTAAGCCCACATTCCTCCTCTTAATAAAAATGATCAAGATGATCATCAACAATTAAGTATAGGTTGGTTACCTCCTCTTCTATTTCAGTTTTAGAAGAATCTAATGTTGAATCTGCTCATAAAGATTTTTGAGTACTTTGCTTGCCTTTCTTGAATTTAGGTTTTTCTTCACCCATCTCTTTACTTGGATGAGCTTTAAGAGTTGGGAAATCAAACTTCAGGTTCCCTGACTTCCTTCATTTAAAGCATATAACATTAGAAGAAATTTTAAAATTTTTACACTCTTGCCTTTATTCCATTGATGATGACATTTTAGTTTTTTTTTTTAAGAAGCTCTTGAATTACCTAGTCATCATTGGAATGTCATCATCATCTTATCCAAAAGATTCATTGTTAGAATCATTAGATTTTATGGCTACAGTTTTCTCTTTCCTCTTTTCACCATCATCAAGATTCCTTTGACTCTCCTTAATCGTAGGCACTGAGTGACCCAATTATGCTATCAATGGAATGAACATTCAGATTTATAGATTCAGTAATGGCAATGATTTTTGCATCATAGGAAGAAGGTAAACAAAAAAGAATTTTGTTAACTTTTTAATAACTCCTAAGCTCTCTTCCTATGGTATGCAAGGAAGTAAAAATCTGAGAAAACCTAATATACATTTTAGAAATTGATTAGCTAAGTTTCATGCAAAAAAGTTCATAATTATGAAGAAGAATGTTTTACCTAGATTCTTTTACTTCCTTTATTCCTTCATATGCTATATAGAATTTATCCCAAATCAAATTACTAGTAGTGTCAGTGGAAACAAGAAACTAGTCTTCATATTTTATAGCACATAAAAAATACTTCAAACATTTGGCATTAGAGCTGTAAAAATAAGAGAGAGAAATTAAAGAAACTCTGGGATTTTAAAAATTTGTTATTTGAAATCTAAATTCACGGCTTCGTCGTCAGAGGGATGACGACAAAAGGAAGATAGGCGTTCCTAGGGGAGGCTTATCATTGGAACTGCTCAAGATGTTTCATCGTCGCCACCAGCTTTTGGAGATGGAAAATCAAGTTTTTTTTTGGAATAAAAACTGCATCTTTGATGAACAAACCACTGATCATTAATGAAGGAGGACTGCTGATCAAGAAACAAGCCATGGAAGTACCTGGTAAGGGAGAAAACAAAATATCAGAGGAAAATCATGAGAATTCTGGTTGGCTTTTCAAGAAATAGATAGAGAAGGAAATCATTGTGATTCCAAGCACCACTTCCACTGAGGTTGGGAAGGAGGCGAAAATTAAGGAAAATTCTGATAACATGTTGAAAAATGCTATTGCTATGATAAAATCAATTCTTAGTGGAATGAAGGAGAGAACGGGTTTAGACAAGGATGTCCTTTGTCTCCATATCTTTTTATCTTGTGCTCTCAATTACTATCGGATGCATTCTCTCAAAGTGGAAAGAATATTGGCATTAAGATCTCCACTAAATCGTGTAGGATTACTCATTTGCAGTATGGAGATGACATTAATTTTTTTTTTCAGATGCCATTATGAAAAGTGCTAAGAAAGTGAAGAAAATTATGAAAAATTATGAAGGATGGTCTGGTCAATCTATTAATCTCCAAAAATCAGCTTTATTATTTGGGAAAGCTATTAGAAGAAGAAGGAAATAAGTTATTTCCATATTTCTAAATTTTAAAGTGGTAAATGAAATAAAATATCTTGGCATCAAGATAGCTTTGAGAAGGCTGGTTTTTGCAGATTTTCAACACTTATTGGAAAAGGCTTCTAGTAAGTTGAATATGTGTGGTAATAAATTTATTTCTTTTGCCGGGAAACTTACTCTTCTTAAATCTATTTATTTCTCTCTCACTACTTTGTTTCTTCCCACTCTCTTGTACCCATGGGGGTTTTACATGATATTGATAAAATGGGAAGAGATTTTTTATGGAAAAAACAAGGAGGGGAATTCTGGCCTTCATTATGTGGCTTGGGATGTGATTTGTAACCCCAAATTGTATGGTGGACAAGGAGTTATTTCTTCTTCTAAAAGAGTTGGCCCTTTGAGAGCTAAATTTTCATGGAACTTCATAAAAAATACTTCAACTCTTCTTAATAGATCCTTAATTGCCAAATATGGTAAAGATATTTAGAAATATGGATTTAATAGCTCTTCTTCTTCGACTTGGAAAATTTTGTTAAATGGAGCTACTCATCTTAAACATGTGGTGAGATGGAATATCTCTAATGGTTCAAGCATTAATACGTATGAAGATGTCTGGATGTTAGACAAAAAATTTGTAAATTGGCCTACTTTCATTGCTTGTTTGGACTATAACTTGATGACTCTTAATTAGTTTATTTCTGAAGATGTATGGGATATCCAAAAACTGAAGGAATTCTTTGGTCAGCAGTTAGTGGTCTTTATCACAAAAATTCCAAATTATGCTAATAATGATGAAGATCAATTAGAACTGATGTTTAAACTTCCGGGTAAGTCATTATCAGCTAAGATAATGAGGAATAGTTTTATCAATTCTGAAGAAGACGGCAATTGGAAGTGGATTAAGAAGCTTGACCTACAGCCTCGGGTTTAAGCTTTCTGGTGGAAGGTTAATTTAAGACCAATTCCTACTAACGATTTCCTATTTTATAGAATAATTTCGGATTGGAATGGATGCCCGAGAGGTATTTTATTTATTGAAGATACTGCTCATGTTACATCAACATGTGCATACTTGATTAAAGTTGTAAAGTTACTTATCTCTTGGGGGTTTTAGCTGTCAATTAATTGTAACCTGGAGGAAACTTATAAGAATTTGAGCGGGCTGGCCAACTCAAATCCTTATTTGGGGAATTTATACTGCTCTGCTGTATTCTTCACCTGGAAAAGCAGGAATATGTTGATTCATGAAAATAAAGAGAATGGAACTGTGTCCATTGCTGCCAACTCTATTTACTATGTCATTTCTTCCTGTAAGCTTGGTATTTATTCAGACATCTGGGATACTAACCGGCTGAATAAGCTGTCTTCTTTTTGGTATCCTCCACCTCTTGAATGGATCAAGCTCAATGTTGATGCTTCATTATCTAACAATTATAAAGGTGGAATTAGAGGAGTTATTAGAGACAATAAAGGAAGATTTCTATGTGCTTATGGATCATCTTGCTTACATTGGGATATTTCACAATTGGAATTGTATTCTATTCTCTCTTTGAAGAATTTCTTACAAGGATGGATGCTTGAAGCTAAAGGCATTATCATAAAAGGTGATAACTACAATGTTATCAATTTCATTCGTAATTTGGTGAATAAAGGAGACTTCAAAGTGGATCTCGGCAAAGGTATTGATTTCTATTTTCTTTAATAGTATAATCAAATCCTATTTCAATATATAAATAGAAATGGTAATAAGTTAGCCGATTGCTATGCTAACATTGCTTGGTCTATAGATTTTTTTTTTTGGATGATTTATCTTCTGATAGTATTCCTCCTCATTTTATTTATTTATTAAGGAGAAAAGTGATAGTATAGCTATCACTTAACTTCTATATTTCTTTCTTTTGTTTATAAAATTGCTATATGCATCTTCTCAAAAAAAAAAAAAGTTCTAAAATGAAGAAGAATGCTATAGAAGAAAGTAATTCAAGGTCGAAACCGGAGGGAGTGCGTGCTTGCGCTACTGGAGAACTTGGGAGATGTACTAAGGTGCTTGAGGAATTGCCTAATAGACCTAATTCTGGTAACATTCAAAATGTTTGGTCTAGAAATAAAAACATCAAAGTTGCTGATCTAGATTTCAAAAATTGCTTAGCTGAAGATGGTTGTACTATAAAACTTCATATGGAAAACGTATGTGAGAATGCCAATAAACTGAACAAATCCTTGGTGGTAAAATTTTTTGGAGAAGATACACTAGTCTCTTCAATCAGCTATGAATTGAGGAGACAATGGGAAGTATTCGGCAAATTTCATCTTACCATCCTAGGGAAAGGTTGGGTTTTATGTTCATTTTTTGAAACAGAACATTTGGAAGCAGTTATCAATAATGGCCCATGGTTTGTGACTGGAAACATTGTTGGAATAGAGAGATGGACTCAAAGGTTTGATCCTAATTTGCTTGAAGGCTTATCAACTCCTATTTGGAACAGACTTCCAAATTTACCTCTATTTTGCTGGGATGAAATAAACATATGTCGTATAGCTTCGATGGTTTGAAAGTCATACTTAATTGATGGTAACATGTTCTAATGGTCGAGAAGGGATTTTGGCCGGGTTTGTGTCTGAATCAATTTGAATGATAAACTTCCTACAAGTGTGTGTGTAGAAGGAGAAGAAGGAAATTTTTTTTAAAAAATTGAGTATGAAAGGCTGCCAAACCTCTGTTTTGAATGTGGGAAGATCAGTCATAACAAGACTAAGTGTGCTAAAAGTATTTTATTAAATAAGGAAAAATCTGATTTGTTGAAGAAGGACATGTCAAAGAACTTGATTGAGAAGGAAGCATTGGAAGTAAATCAAATTACAAGTGATAAGGAAGCTAATTCTGAAGGTTACCGTGGATGATGGTTAACTATGGGAAGAAGAATTTCAGCAAAAATTGGAATAGAAGGCCAGCTGTCTAGGTGAATAAAATAATCAATATTTCTCAACCAAAGCAGGATGTTGCAGTAAAGAAGAAATCAAATGATGGTTCTGGCTTGGTAGAGCAGAATGCTGCATTACATAGTAATGCAGTCACAGCTGAGAATGTTATTAAAGATGACACATTGGAGGAAGGTTCTATAATAGCTGTTAATAATAGCTTTAATGCTCTGGTGGAATTGGAGGAAGGGGAATTATTGGAATCATTAATGGTTGAAAATCTGGGTGAATAATTTACTAAAAAAGAACTCAAGAAATCATCAGAGATTAAAGATAACAAGAAAATTCTGTCAAAAGAAGATTCAGGTGGCATTGTTTCAGTCTGTGATGGGTCTAATGGGATTGAGGGCTCTAATCAATCATCCAAAAAGAAGAAAACAAAACAACTGAAAGATCTGGGACCGATCAATGCATCTACAAGAAGCCGTAGAATGGAGATGGAAGGGAAAGGTAACTTGGGGAATAATCCCCATCATCCTTTTAAATGAATTCCATATGCTTTTGGAATTGTAGGGGAGCAAGGAAGAGAAGTGCTTCCCTCTACCTAAAGGAGTTTGTGAAAAATAATGGTGTTTGTTTTGTGGGTTTGGTAGAAACTAAAATTACTGGAATTGATAGGAATGAAGTTGATGCCTTGATTGGAAGTGGTTGGGATTTCCACTGTGTCCCATCTTTTGGGCTTTCGGGTGTAATACTGATTTTGTGGAATAAAATTTTAGTTAGATACTCAGTTGAGGAGAGTTCTACTCAAATGGTGATTGGTGAACTCAATATGTTCAATAATGTGTGTAGGAAAGTGATCACGGTGTATGGGAGGACTGAAGTGAGCAAGAGGAGAACTTTGGAATATGTTAGATAAATATTTTATTTATGATTGTCCTATGACAGTTGGTCGGGATTTTAATTTTCTTATGTGCAAAGAAGATAAATTTGGTGGAATAAAATTTGTTTATCAACAAGGATCAAGGGAGATGGAAGAATGCTTGCTGAACAACAATCTTCATGAAGTTGGCTTTATCGGTCCTAGATTTACTTGGTGTAACAACAAGGTTGGAGGTGCTAGAGTCCTTGAATGATTGGATAGGTACTTTATTAATTCAGTGGCTCTAAGTTCCCCTTTTAAATTGATTGAGAGACATTTGGCTAGAATAGCCTCAGATCATTGTCCAATCCTTCTTCAATTTCAGACTTTCAACAAAAATTTCAGCAAAATTATCAAATTCGATAACTGTTGGGCTTCTTTCCAAGCTTCCTATGGAGTGGTAAGGAAGGAATGGTGCAGGAATTATCAAGGTAGTTATTCTCAAATCCTCAACAAAAAAATTCAAAAGATCCTTAAAGTCATTATTCTATTGGAGTAAGTTTAAGCATAAAGAATTGAACAAGTTGAAAGATGATCTCATTAAGGAGATCACAGAACTTCAAATTAAAGACTCTTCTGCTGGATATCTCTCGCATCAAGACTATTGGATCCTTAAAGAGAAAGTTTTGGAACTTAATACTACCTTGGCAAGATTGAATAGATGGTGGAAGCAAAGGGCCAAAGTTAAATGGCTCAATGAAGGTGAGGGTAATTCCAAATTTTTTCATAATTATACTAGTGCAAGAAGGAATGTCAACAAAATAATAAAGGTGAAAGATGAAAATGGAATTATGGTAGAAGATCAAGATCATATGGTGGAAGTTTCTATGTGATTCTTTCAAAATAATTGGGAGTACAGATGCTGTAAACTGGATGGTTGGCCGGCACCATCCATTTGCTTGAATGATCAGGATAGAAGTCTGTTGGAGGAGGATTTTTTTATGGCTGAAGTTGTAGATGTCTTGAAACAGTTGGAAGGGAATACTTCTCCAGGTAATGACGGTATCTCTCATTCTTTTATTAAAGTTTATTGGGATATCATCAAGGATGACTTTTGGTTAGCTTTAAGCCATTTTTTTAAACATGGTGGAATTAGCAAAGATTGGAAACAAACTCTTATAATTCTTATTCCCAAGGTCTCAAATTTCATTCTATAAACCTATTAGTCTATGTAACACTATGTACAAAGTGGCGGCTAAGATAATTTTAAAAAGACTTAATTTTGTCGTTCCTAAACTTATCTTTATGGAGCAAGTGACTTTCATTAAGGGGAGATCATTATCAGATCACATATTGCTTGCACAAGAAATCTTCCATAAACTTAAAATTTCAAAAGCTACTTCGGGCCTTGTTTCTTTTAAAGTTGATATGGAGCAAGCCTATGATTCAATGGCTTGGGCTTCTCTTAAAGGAATATTTTAAATTTCCACCTAAAATTTTTGATCTTATCATGGAGTGTGTTGAAAATCCTATGTTCTCTATTATCATTAATGGCAATTGTTCTAAGTGGATCCATGCTAGGAGGGGTTTTCGACAAGGCTGCCCATTATCTCCCATTCTTTTTATTCTTTGCTCACAAATTATTTCTAATGCTTTTTTTCATAACTCGTGTGGTATCAAGATAAGTCATGAGGAACCTCGTATCTCCCATTTATTATATGTGGATGATGTCATTATGTTTTCGAAAGCCAATAGGAAGGAGGTGTTAGGAGTGAAGAGAATTCTTCATAATTTCTGTGAATGGACAGGGCAAAAAATTAATTATAGCAAATCTCGTATTATGCTTGGAAAGCATGTTGGAAGAAGTAGGAAGAGAAGTTTAGCTAAAATCATGGGCTTTAAATATATTAAAGAATTCCATTACCTTGGGTTAAAGATAGCTTTGAGGAGGCTCAAGAGGGAGGACTTTCAATTTATTATTGATAAAGCTTTGAATAAGCTTAATCAATGGGGTAGCAAATGCTTATAAATTCCGGGCAATATTATTCTGGTTAAATCTGTATTGCTTGCACTTCCTATTTATCACTCAACTCATTCATTGGTACCGAAAAAGCTTTTGGCTGATCTGGACCAAATAAACAGAGATTTCATTTGGAATAAGAAAAATGGTTCCGAAGGAATGCATTATGTGAATTGGACCGATATGTGTAAGCCAATTGAGTATGGTGGTCGTGGCTTGCATTATAACATGTCGAAAGCACCTTCTTTGCGTGTTAGATTAGCATGGAGATACATTCAAGATGATCATTATCTTCTTCACTCAGTTATAGAAGCAAAATACACTAACAAATTGCTGAATGGAAATTACAGTGGAAATAATTCTGCTGCTTATAAAATTTTGTGTGAAGGATTTAAAATGTTAAATCCTATTGTTAAATGGGAAATTATTAATGGTAGATCTTTGGATTCTTTTAAATATAATTGGATCCTAGATAAATGTATTAACTACATTTGTTACTTCTACAAATGACAACCCGGTACTTGTTGAAGAATTTATTTCTGAAGGTAATTGGGATGTACAGAATTTGAGAAAATTCTTTGGTAAGGAGATGATTGATATCATCATACAGACCCGGATATCTGAAGAAAAGGATGCTGATTTCTTGGTACTGATCAACCAAAATTCTGCTATGACTATTCCTGGATTAATGAAGAAATCGAAGAATATTGGCTTTGAAAAGGATTTGTTATGGAAGTGGATCAAGAAGGCAAAGTTGAATTCTCGGGTGGAGAATTTTTGGTGGAGATTTAAGAGGAATGCTATTCTTTCTATGCATTTTTTATGTTATAGAAGGATTTTTCAAAATTCCAACTGTCCAAGAGGATGTGAGTCTATTGAAGATATGGAGCATGTTGTGTGTGTTGCCTTAAGATCAGAGAAATTATCCAGCATCTGAACCATTGGGGCTTCAATTTTCCTTTGTTCAACTCTAGTGAACAATGTATTAGTTGGCTGGAAACTAATGTATCTAGGAAAGATATGATGGTAAAGCTTTATTGTATTATTGTTTTTTTATCTTGGGAAAGTAGAAACAAGAGGATACATGGTGGTGTTGAAGACAATTCCAGCTTCATAGCCTCTAAAGACATTGCTCAAGCTTCAGTCTCTAACAGTTTTAGCCATTTTAATTTTGGCTTTTGGGATGTTAATCAGTTGTTAAGACTGTCTAATACTTGGCATCCTCCTCCACCCAATTGGCTAAAAGTTAATGTTGATGCTTCTCTTTTTCCATCTTACAAGGCAGGTATAACGGCTGTTTTCAGAGATAACAAAGGGAGATTCCTCTATGCTTTTGGTAAATCATTTATTCATTGGGATTTTTCTCAATTGGAGTTACTTGCAATTAATTCAATTAAAGAGGAGATCAAGGAATGGATGTTCAAATTCGATGGCATTTTCATTGAAGGTGATAACTCAAACATTATTTCCCACTTCAAAAAGGCTTGGAATAAGGGAAAATTCAAGGATGATGGTATGGAATTTGTTGCAAAATTTAGTTTTGTTATTTTTAATTTCATTAGTAGAGAGTGCAATAAGTTAGCAAACTTATGTGCTAAATATGCTTTAGTAAGTAACTTTACTTGGGATGATTGCTCTGTGAATAAGGTTCCTCCTTGTTTTAGCATTTTGAAGGAGGAATCTAAATTGTAGTTGCTCTTTGTTCTTAATAGTTAATTTAGCTTCGGTTTTTTTTCAAAAAAAAAAAAAAACATTTGGCATTCAATTTGGCCAAATCCCTATTATCTATTATCCCTTTATAAAAGGGCATTTAAGTTTTTATTTACTAAAAAGTAAGAGGGTGTAGAATAACATCCTAAACTTGCATCCACATGCAATAATCAATTGATTGTACAAAGGTGGACACTAAAATTTTCCAAAAATCAAAACGATTATTATCAAATAAAGGTTGTCGAGTGATTAAATATCATTTCATAGTATTATGATTACCAAATTTAGTCATCGATCTTTTTTCAAAAGTTTTCAAAAACATAATTTATGAATCGTGTTGCAAGTATGGACCCAAGTACTTTGATTTTGATGATAATAAATATTATTCTTTCACGGCTACTGCTATTCTTAAAAATCTATTTTATTTTCCCTACCTGTTAACCTTTCAAGTCGTCGAGTACACTTGGAATGTCAAATTAACTTAATATCAGGTATATTTTGATTGAGTTAGTATGTAATTTCTATTCAAATATATCTTTTAGCTTTTCATGAGTCAAATGTACTTTAATGGATCCTGAAGCTAATTAACCATGCACACAACACTCGGAGGATAAATTTGGCGAGTTAGAGTTTTTCTATTTTTGATCATATCGTACAACATAATTTTGAATTGGCCTAAATGATTAGTTAAACACAGAAACCTTAATTAGGGCATCCTATTAATATGAGATAATTAACCAATCTTACTAGACGATCTAGATCATCCGGATAATCAGCCACCAATAATATTTTAGGCATGTTTTTGAAATTGTAATTTTTATCTAATCATCCGAGATGATCGACATCATCCTAAATTGATTCAGAGATTAGGAGAGTAATTATGGTTAGATTGATTGATCATAACATTCGGGATGATCGTCGAATCATACTTGACATTATGTATGAAAAAGCATAGTTTTCTCCTAAATCTTCTAGACATCCCAAACTATCTGCTAGATGATAAAGTCTATTTTTGATCTAACTATACATAACAATCTCTACATTATTATGGACGATCAATTATATTTTTATGTCATCCTGATTTGTCTCCTGGACATCCCGAACTATCTGTTGGATGATTAATTATGATTTTAAACTAATTATTCATGATGATGTCCACATATTCTTGGATGATTATAAAAAATTTTATGTTCTAATCATACAGGAAAACATCATTTCATCTTGGATAAAAGAAATGATTTAAACTAATCAAACAAGATGATCTATCAAAAATTCTAGAAGATTATTGATGGAAACTTAAAAATTAGGTCATTTTTAAGGCCTTTTATTTAAGCTCTCTTAATTGCTTATGATAGAATCTTTTGTTGTTCTCCTGGCCTGAGAGAAAATAGAGAAGGAGATGGAAAGCTTGGGAGAGAGACATAGAATCTCATGAGGGGGAGTTTCTGAGGTGTTAACAAAGGTTGCTCCAAGAAAGGATTCAAGTCATCTTCTCCAATCATCATCCTTGGCTCCTTGGTAGCTCTAGGAACAACTTCTTCAGCACAAGATTAAGGTTCTCTGCCTGCCTCAGGAGAAAGCAAAAGAAGATGGGGTTCTCTACCTACTTTAGGAGTAAGCCAAAGGAGTCTAGGTTTTCAGCCTCACTGAGGTCGGTGAAAAGAGTTTATAATGGCTTCTATGCCTTACTATGAGAAAAAAAAAAGGAGAGACACTATAGTTTTAGTTCAATACGTACAGGAGAGGCTCCGGGGAGTGGATGTAGGTCAGGTTGAATAAATCACTATAAAAATCTAGTGCATTCAATTTATTTTTATTCTTCACATTATTTTTTTGCACTTTAATTTACTGTGACAGATTGTATGGTTAAAATATCTGGTTTGTTTTGATATTCACTTTCATATAAAGGGTTAATCTTATTTATTTTAAAATATTCAAAAAGGTTTTAAAAAGATTTTTCTATTTGCTTATGAATTTTTAAAACTACCAGTTCCCCCCCCCCCCATCTTTGTTAGCCTCAAGCTTGTTTATAAGGTCTTCATAACCTTAATGAACTTTCAAATCCCACTCTAATACCACTTAAAAGTTTGTGAGGGTAGTTAAACCTCTATCTGATAGTCTGAGAGAAATTAAGAGGGGAGGGGGAATTGCTTATTTACAACAATTCTTAAGGCAAAAAAAAATCTTTTTGAAATCTTGTTAAATATTTAAAAAAAAAAATTCATTGAGCAGCAAAACTAATTTTACAATAGCAAAAATCAAATATTTCAAATATGTACCAAATCACAGAATAGTGTATAAATAAAATGCAAAAAAGTAAATAATAAGAATACAATTGATTTTTAGTTGTTCGGTTAACTTGACCTACATCCACTCCCAAGAAACTTCCTTTTCAGGTATTGCAGTAAAAGTAGTGTCTCTCCTTTTGCCATCATAGTAAGGTGGAGAAGCGCTTACAAATTATTTCCACTAATATGATTAGATAGATTACCTTGAATCCTTTTAATCCCTCTTAGAGTAGGCAGAGAACCTGGAAATCCTTTAACTTCCTCATGGAGTAGGTAGAGAACCTTAAAGTTCTTTTAATCCCTCCTAGAATAGGCAGAGAATGTTTGAATCCTTTTACTCCCTCCTATATTAGTTAGAGAACCTTGGACCAAAAGTTAATGAAAGTCTCCCTAGATCCACCAAGGAACCTCATCTAGTATTTTTGAACTTCATATATTTCAAAAATACCAATATAGATAGTATGAATTGCATTAATATGTATAATTAGTTCAAGAGAAATAGACTGATCATCCTGAGATGATTACAAAATCATATCAAATGATTAGTATAAAACTATTGAACTTCATCTAGTATGATACCTAGCGATTCTTTATCATCCCACATAATTCTTTTCCATGTAGCATAAAAGGGGTCAATCATCCTGGATGATTAGTTATAAAACTATGGTCTTCATATGGTATCATAGGTGGCAATCCCTTATCATCTCATGCATGTTCTCTACCATCGAGGATGATCAGTGATGATTAGATCAAAATATTTTACCATCCTAATCACAAGACTAATTTAGGTATGATTATCATATATCGTCAAGGACGATTCAAAGGGTCCTTTATGATATGAACAAAATTTGAATTATAAAATATTGCCAAAATTGAGATTGGCATCTTATTTCTTGATTAAAATGTATCATCTTTTATGATAAGGATCATCGAAGATGATTATCATAATCAATCTTAATTAACAGAGATGTCATAATTAGGATTTTCTCATAAACAGATCATCCAGGATGTTATAAATCATTATATACTATTAGTTTAAAAACAATTTTTTTTAACACTCTGACTCACTCCCTTGATAGTGCGTGTGCAAGGTTACTTAGCTTTTGGATCCACTATAGTATTTTTTTCACTTAATAAAGGCAAAATAGCTTTGAAATTGAAATTACAAACTGACGCAATCCTAGACTACCTAGCCTTGACCTAAATGACATTACAAGTGATCTATGAACTTGAAATGTTAGCACACATAGAAAATATATATGCAAATAAACACAATTATCAGGAGATAAATTAGTAAGAAAGTAATAATATTTGTTATCATCAAAATAATAGTACTTGAGCCAATATTCGTAATACTATGTTTTTATAATATCATATATAAGAGTCTTAAATAATCTACTCATTTTTGTGTGCATTTGTGTGAGTTTATCCTATATGCTTAATGGGCAAAAGTGAAGCTTAGGCTGGAAAATGGCAGTTGAGGCAAAGAAATTGTGAACAAGATATGTAGGATTAATAAGGTTTTACAGTTGGGAACACTTTATGAAGCATTTTTTGCTTCCTTCTATGTTGCACCGGTGAGGGAATTAAAAATATACACATAAAGATCTCATTGTAATTTGAAGCATGTGTAGTCGGCTATATTAAATTACATATGTAAACTTCTTGGCTATATAAATTGTTTAGGGAAGAAAGTATACTTAGGCATCCTTGATGTGATTAAATAATTTGTAAACCTAGATGGTAGTATATAAAATGTTCTTATCATAAAGAGGAAAATAAGGTGATGTTTTCCCATTATAGGAGCAACAATGGATGTGTGCTCGAGAAACCAAATGTATATTATATCAAGATGTGTCAATAAATAAAGTAATACTTAGAGAAACTTTAGATGATGTGAGCACTCACCATTAATAAAGATAAAAATCCATTCAGATAACCTACTAGGATATTATATGTAAACTTCTTGGCTATCCCATAAAAAAAAATTAAACTAAGTAATTCCTAATAATATATAAATCTAAAGTGTATTCTACTTTTTTTTATTTTTTATGCCAAAAAAAAATTCCATTAAAACAAAAGAGAGGGGAACAAAACAAAACAAACTGGAAAAATTCTACCATGCATCCCCAATACAAAGGAGCAATCGAAAATTGAAAACTAAAGAACTAGACAAAAAAAAATGAAAAGAGTAATAAAAAACCCCTCAACACTGAATAGTAGGAGGGCCTAATTCCCTTCTTAAGGTCTTCTTAGTCATTTCTTCCCTCTTTTGAGGGGTCGTGTTGATAGGTCCCAAAAACTACAATTCCTTTTGAAGGTGCCCACTAGACACTCATAGTCTATACTTGGAGTGGTTCAGACTGTTGTTAGTGATATCTTGCTTCTATGATTCATTGGCATTGATAACAATATGCTCTTGATTGGAAATAGCATATGTTTGTATGGGGCATCTCATTTCATAACTTTTAGAAGGGTTGGATGGAAGTTGGTCTTTCTTCTTTATCTTTCTCCTTATAAGGATGACATTCCAAGTTCCCAATTGATCTGATGGTTGGACAAAAGAAGAATAAAACTGCTGAGTATACACAAAAATAGCTGGATTTTTACATTTCCATAGTTAAAGCTTGAATAGTGTTGTCAACATGGCTTACAGACTATATATTACTCTTGCAAGGGAAAGACTCAACTTTATGGCCAATAAATTCACAAGGAAATAAAGATTAGAAAAGCCCTTACACTCAACTTTTTTATAAAATAATCTATTCTAGCCTTTAATACAAAACCTCAGGTATTATTTCTGGGTCAAATTAATGTGAACATAGACACTAGAAAAGGTACTTTGACCACAAGAAGATGAAGGCTCATTTATTTAAAGAGGTTCACACCAATCATAGCAACCTTACAAGATATATTGGAAGGGTCCCAATATATTAGAGAAAACTGAGTAAATCTTACCCTAATTGGCGAGGAGAACCACTTTATATCCTCTAGAGATAAAGAACCTAACCACTAGGAAAGGCCAATAATTCTCGCAGCTATAATCCAAGGACTAGTTAGGATTGTATCACGAGAATCCGTGCTTTGAATAATACAAAATAAAGCAGTTCAGAGCAATGGTGACCAGTTCAAAATCACTAATACAAAAGGATCTCTAGAAATTGAAATATGTGTAACTTGTTTGAATCATGCTCAATATCCTTCGCACATTTTCTTCCAATGAGTCAGAAATAGCTCTAAATTTTGATGGTCTACAATGAAAAGTAATCTTTGGGTAGTACATCTACAACAAAAAAGGATAATATATTTTTTTTTCAAAATATGATATGCTACTTATACACCCCTATGCATAAGTTATATATATGGAATTTATAATGTTACACACACCCTTTGTATAAGTTATATATGTATGGATTGTACAAGGTTATAGAAACCATATATATAAGCTGTACAAAGGGCTTATTAAAGAGAAATTTATACACACACTTTATACAAGTGCAAAAACCATTAAAAAGAGGAAATTAATAAAATATACCATTGAAAATAATCTATATATGTCCCCATGTTTTCCATTTGCTATTATCTTAACTGCTTTAGCCTTGGAATATTGATGGCTTAATTTAACTCTATAAAATTCCTTTATTTCCTCATAGCCAAGTAAAATTTCAACATAGTTGGGCTAAAATACTTTGCACTATAAAAGTTACACCAAAGTTTCTTCGTTCTTGAAGTTTCTTCAAATTCATAAGCTGCAGTATTTTTTTGTGGCTTTTTCCATGAAGATGCTTATTAAGCTTGTACAAACCTTATATAAAACTTATATGTAGGGAGTATATATTAGAGGAACTTATACCAATCTTTAAGAACATGAATTTTTATAGAAGTGGAAGATCTATCACAAAAAAGCTAATACAAAGAATAAAAATGAGAAATGGATTTCAAATGAATAAATTTAAGTAGTCAATTTATTAAAATAGTTACGATCATATTACTAAGTTGACTAACGTTTAGAGAAAAAGGATGATCCTTGGGAAACTTATACGAATCTTTAAAAACTAAGTTTGATTAAGAGTTAGGATTTTTAAAGTTTGTAGCTATATTATAATCTTTTAGACCCATTCCTATTATATGGACCTTATTCATTATGAATACTCTCAACATATTCAATAAATTTTAAAAAATAGTTAGGAATCTTTTTTTTACAAAAAAATGAATTTAGAATGCTATCCTCTTTTATTACTTACTCAGATATCACCCATTTAATGATAACATCAAATTATCTCCTTTATAATTAACACACTCATAAGACCCTAATTGATAAACTTTCTCGACCACAAAATGGAACTTCCCGTGTTGGCTAAAATTTAAAACACATCTTTACATGGGGCAAAATGAGTCTTCAAATAACATGGAGCAGGTTTCCTAGTTCTATTAAGCCTACCATAACTTATCTTCTAAAACATTAAATTCCTATAAACATAATCTAGCATTTTGTTCTACAGTTTTTTTTTATAATTTAATATAATTCAAAGTGATGACAGTTGTACTAATAAAGGGTGAAGAAGTTTTACTCCAAAGATAAGAGTTAATGGCATAGACTGAGTAGTTGTTTTATATGTACTTTGATAAATAATTAAATATTCTCTTATTTTTTTCATGACATTGATGTTGTTGTCATATACGATTTTCTTTAAAGTTTTCACGAAATTGTTATTCGAAACCTCAGCTAATCTATTTTCTCCATGATAATAAATCATTAATCATATCAACCATATTTTTTATGGCATATAAAGTTATTTATTTTTGTATTTCTAAATGATAAAACATTACCATTTCTGATTTGATGTGGAACAACAAATTCATATGTTTTATGATCTTTAAAGTAGTTTAGAATATGGCATTCTTTAACTTCTCTCAATGAACCTACTTTTGCCCATTTTGAGAAGTAATTTTTTGTGGCAAGTATAAATCTGTGACCTCTAGAGGATGAAGGATCAATAAGAGTTGTGATATCTCTTCCCTAGTTTTTAAATGTCTAGAAAGCTATTGTTGGATTGAGGACATTTGATGGTTGGTGATGAACTACACAATGCACCTGACATTGATGACATCAGTGTGCAACATTCAAGTAGTCATCTGTCACTGAAGGATAACAATATTACATCCTTTTATTCTTCCTTTTTTATTTTAGGACAAAATTAGTTGGCACTACACAAATAATGATGTACTTCTACTATATTATGAGCAATGAATTTATTTAGACAATGCAACCACATTTGATTGAAGGATATTCTATATAAAGTTTTGATGACTAAGGTATATGATAATATTCTTCTTTTTTCTAATCTACAATAAATTTATCATGAGGGAGTTTTTTTCCTCATGAAAGAGTCAATGAAGGGTTGTTTCCGGTCTACTGCTTTATCATCTATAATAAAAATAATTTTTACATTGGTTATGGATTTTTTATTTATACATTTGAAATCTATTGGTGACAACATGATAACCTAGTACCTATATTCTAATGTAATATTCTTTCAGACAAGTTAACTGCTTAGAAAGCTTTGCGAGGGCATCTATAATGAAGGTCTTTCCAAGTGTTATCACATATAAAGTCATGTTTGGAATCAACTCGAGTAATTTCATTGTATACTGATGATATGGATTCAAAATTTTTTGTTAAACTTTAATTTTTTTTAATTAAAATCACGGAGGGGCCTACGCATAAATTTAAAGCAACGTACAAGGTCCTTACAGGGAACCAAAACTCACAACTGCTCTAAAGAGCTACAAAAATAAAAGAAAAAAAACTATGAGCTCGGGTTCCCTACTAAGCAAAAGTACATGGAATCCTAGTTACATTCTATAGTGCAGAAGAGCGAGCACTCAAAAAACCATAAAGGTACAAAAAATACTATCCAGATCCAAACTCCTTCTGCTCTTACCAAAAGCATGATCACCTTCAAAGTATAACCTCTGCAAAATAAAGCAATAGATAGTAACATAACAAATGCAGAAAAAATAGCACAAAATACAATGGTCATTGCCACCAATATCACCAAGTTTAAAATAAACCTTCCAATAGCCATACTGTCTAATAAAACCACAGAAGCTAATCCAATTATGTCTAATAGTGAGAGTAAAGGGGATTCAAGTAACAAATAGACCATCCCAACCAATAATACCAGCTAACAGAATTCCCATGAATGGCAGAAACAAACAGAGCAGCTTTCCACCTGCAACAACACAACTAAAAAACCAATAGCAAACATCGGGTCAAAGTAGAAGGAAATAATGCCAGGATTCCCAAACATAATCAAAGCCCAAAACATCAAGGTATCCAACATCCTGTGAAAACCCAACAACCTCTCCAGCTTCTAGAAAAAACCCACCAAAACTTGGAAGGAAATCACAGCACCCTCCAAAAATATCGAGAAGCACTTAAACCCCCCATCCACATCAAAAAATTGCAGCCCCACCATATAGAAAGACTTTACCTCCAGATAATATAGAGGCCACATAGAAAAAATATTGTCCAGTATCGAACCAACATCCAAAAAATTAGATTTGATCTTGCTAGCCCACCCCTCCATACAGAGACGAACAAAATGACCCCAAAAACTAAACCAGAACAACAAAAAATGAAAATCCAGAGTCAGAGAAGTCCAGCACCAAACACAACTAGCCATAAGCTTAAAAGTTAGCATAAGGAAGGACAGACCAGCAAGAAATAGAGATAGTAACCCAAAGGCAAGACTCCTATCACAAAGAAAATTGTAGCCAGGACAACTAGGGGTGAATGGGCTATAAGAGCTCAGGAAAGAATGAAACACATCAACATCAAAGAGACCCTAATGTCGTTCCATCCTACCCCAAGACCCCAGCACAATAGCACATCTTGCATAACCCAGCCACAAACAAAACAAGTGTATCCACCTCCAATACCCAGTCCAGGTCAAACAACCACTAGCCGTAACAAAAAAACTAGAAAAGCTAAAAAAGAGGATAGAGGTAACTATCCAGATACTCCTAGAACTCCAAAAATTATGCCTAAAATGAAGCAGTAAAACAAATCCAACCGACAAACTAATAAGGAACCCAAACCATTAAGCAGAGAAACACCACCAGCTCACAAATTCCATCAAACTCGGGACCAAGGGCAGGAGAGCAACAACCAGGCAGTCCCTCAAAAAAATAATACAATCATTACTCAACCCGAACACACCCAAGCACACTCTGGACAAAATAATAAAAAAAGAAGAAACATTGCAACCCAACAGCATCAAATCCAACAGCAACCAGCAAAACAAACAAAACTGAATAAGAAAATAAATGAACTAGTATAGAGACTGGAATAAGAAAGGCCAAAAGTTAAATTCTAACATAAGGA
Organism: Dendrobium catenatum; assembly: GCF_001605985.2. Classification (NCBI taxonomy): domain Eukaryota; kingdom Viridiplantae; phylum Streptophyta; class Magnoliopsida; order Asparagales; family Orchidaceae; genus Dendrobium; species Dendrobium catenatum. The sequence continues at coordinate 3,418,514 of NW_021319908.1, forward strand.
AAAGAAATTTTGTCCAATCTTAGGAGACCCTGAAGAAGAGCAGGAGCATTGCCTTCCATAAGATCAATAAAACTATCCAAACCCACACCAAAATAAGCTAACCAAATAGCATAGGCGTTTCCCACCTTAAAGATAGAAGAATAATGAATATTAACATGGACAATTAAGTGTTTGATATCTGTAATAATATAAAAAAAAATCTGGGTGAAAAATTGAAACCACATCATTAAATAAGCATTGAATATTAAAAGAAAGATCAGTGTCAATAGTAATATTGGCAATATCAAGGGGCATACAACTCATTATACCGTAAAGAATGGAAGAGAAAATAGCGAGACAAGAATTACCAGTAAAAGGACCTGTAAAACCAAGTAAAACATTACCAAAGCCATCTCTAATAATGCCACCATACCCCATAATGTTATTCACCAAATTGGCACTCACATTCATCTTAAAACCACCCATAATTGGTTTAATCCAATAAACCATACTAGAAGTAGTAGGAAGCAAAGGTAAATCCAACCTAATACCTAAATCAGGAGCAACATTAAAATAATTTTTGAAGCCTTTCATAGAAATTAAATTAACAGAAACCAAATGAGCAATTTATCACTAATATTTTTAATCACCCAAAAGAGTCCATTTTGATACCATTAAACACAAAGTTGTTCCTTTCCAACCAAAGGAACCATAAAATAAGGGAGGAAGTAACATTTCTAATATGCCCTTTAGTGTTCACAAACCAAGCATTAAGAAGAGGAGTGATGGACATGTTTGCATTATAGATATTTAATTTGAAAATATCATCAAAATAACACCAAGTTTTAACAGCTATAGGCCCAGACACAAAAACACGATGCATATTTTCCAAATGAAACTACATTGGCACTTAGAAGGCAAAATAAAACCTTTATTAATTAAATTATCATCCGTAGGAATAAATTTATGTAAGAATCTCCAAACAATGGTAGAAACAATAGAAGGGATACTTTTATGCCAAATCCTAGAAAAAATGATATTAACATTATTCTTAGGTCTAAAAACATTCCAAGCATCTTTTAATCTAAACAAACCATCACTAGACATTTTCCATAAAAGCACTTTACTAGAATTAAAATTGATAGGAAGAGTAAGAATCTTCTGGATAATGCAATCAGGGAGAACTTCAGTAAGCTTATCATAATCCCATTAGTTATCATTAATAAATTTACTGACCTTAACCATAGAAGTAAAAGTCAAATTAATAAGGGAGTCAATAGAGCAAGAGTTTAACCATTGATCCTGCCATAAGAAGATATTGCCACCCCTAAGACCCCAGAAGAGATAAGGCTCCGCTTCCCACTTGACCTTACACATGCTCTGCAAAACTTTAGAGTCACCTATTTTAAAAGCACAAGTAGAGGGATGCTTCCCCACATAATATTTAGCATACATAAATTTAGCCCACAAAGATAAATTGGCGCAAAAACTAAACCATAATTTGTAAGAAAATGCATGGTCCGAACCCGTCATGCTCTTACACCCAAGACCACCTTCTTTAAGAACCCCACAAAATTTATCCCAAGAAGCCCAAGAGATTTTAGTATTACTACAAATTCCTTTCCAAAAAAATATGTTTAGGAAAATATTAATTATTTTGCACACCAGTTTAGGAGGAATCAAGGTTTGAAAAGAGTAGACAGTGAAAGAAGAATGAACACTTTTGATAAGCATGAGTCTACCCCCAAAACTCAAAAAACTAGAATTACAAGATTGAAGTTTATTATGAACATAAATAATTAAGTCATCAAATAAAAAAAGATTTATTTCTATCTTTATACAAAGGGATGCCAAGATACTTAATAGGTAAAGAACCCTGCATGAAACTAGTATGATCTTTAATAGCCAAGATATGATAAGTCTTTATGAAGTTTATTATGAACATAAATAATTAAGTCATCAAATAAAAACAGATTTCTTTCTATCTTTATACAAAGGGATGCCAAGATACTTAATAGGTAAAGAACCCTGCATGAAACTAGTATGATCTTTAATAGCCAAGATATGATAAGTCTTTATATTATTAGAAACCATGAAAGAGCACTTATCAATGTTTAAAGACAATCCAATAACAGACTAAAAATATTGAAAAAAAACATCAGATTATTATTATTATTATGAGAAGCATTCATAAAAATAATAAAATCATTGGCAAAACAAAGATGCAATAAAAGAAAACCACCCCTAGTATGATAATACAAATTGGGATGATTTTCAAACATGTTAGCAATGCTTCTAGAAATATAATCAATAGAAATAATAAATAAGGCAGGAGATATAGAGTCACATTGCCTTAACCTATGAGAGGATTTAAAGAAACCACGGCTCTTACCATTGATATTCAAAGAGAATTAATACCCTTCAGTGCAATTTCTCATAAGATTAATAAAAGGTAAGTTAAAACCAAATAATTGCAAGATATTATAAATGAATTTCCAACTAATATTATCATAAGCTTTGGAAATATCCAACTTGAGAATGGAATTACCACCCCTAACCTTGATATCCAAATCATGATAGAATTCTTGAGCCAGCAAAATATTGTCCGTGATGGACCTCCCTTTAACAAACCCCATTTGAAATGGAGAAATAATCTTAGGAAGGACATTAGTTAAATGAGACATAATAATTTTGGAAAGTAGTTTATTAAAAAAAGTGTACAGACTAATAGGTCTAAAGCCATTCCAATCATTAGCGTCACTCTTCTTAGGAATAAGTAGAATAGAAGTAGAAGAAAAGAATTTGGGAAGAGTATTATTAGCAAAAAAATAAAAAACCGCAACAAAAAGATAATCTTTAATAATATTCCAAGCCTTTTGGAAAAAATTAGTGGTGAAACCATTAGGGTTAGCCACTGAGTTAACGTTCATGTAAAAAATAATCTTTTTAAATTCCTCAATAGAAGGCTTGCCAACAAGAAGATCGTTATCCTTAACAGAGTTGAGAAAAGGGATAATATTAGGGTTAATAATATTACCATGGATAAACACCTTATTGAGCCTATCCTGAAAGTGGTTAACTACCAACAAGGCAATCTCCTCAGCATCATCAATAAAAATACAATCATGACTAGTGATTTTATTGATCGAGTTCCCAGCACATTTCCATTTAAGCAAGGCATGAAAGTGCTTTGTTTTATTATCCCCTTCAAATAGATG
>NW_021319908.1:3423190-3439057 GCF_001605985.2 Dendrobium catenatum
TGTTGTCTCCAAGAGTAACCTTGCCTCCAGCCCTGGTCTCCAGTAAAATGAATTGATTAGCATCTCCAGTCATGTGTTATATACATCCGCTATCCATGTACCATATGCTCTCATGAGGCCTTTTGTGAGAGCAAGCCTACAAAATCATCAAACGTCAGATTTAGGAACCCAAATATGTTTGGGTCCATTATTAGGGAAAGAAGAATGCAATGCATGCATATTATGCTGTGAATCATGCAAGTTGTGTCTCCACACCCAATGTGTACTATGGTGAATAGTGCAAGTGCATGAAATATGTCCTAACATGCCACATGAAAAACATCTAACACTAGGAAAAGGATTTCTTAATCTATTCGGGTAGTAATGCTTCCTTTTAAAGTTATGTGATGCATGCAATGTTGGTTTGTTATTTTCAAAAGCTTTGAAATTTTCTAATTTCTTAAATTCTTTTTTTAACTCAGCATGAGATGACTTTAAGGAATCATGTGCATCAAATAGTTTAGTATACTTTTTGTTTAATGCATCAAACTAATCAAGTAATGACTTGCGATTTATATCGATTGTAGAATGATCTTTAAGTAAAATTTCAAGCTCTTTTTGCAAATATAAAAACTCCAATTTCAAGCTAGCATGTGATTTCTTAAGTTTCCTATATTATGCATGAATTTGTTCATAAACTTTAAGTAATTGTTCGTAGGTTTGTTCACATACCTCTTCTTGGTCCAACTGACCAAGATGATTGTCTGCCATCAAGCACAAGTTTGTAGTCTCCTCTCCAGCTTTGATCTTAGAGGAGTCTAATGCTGAATCCACCCAGAATGCCTTTTGGAACCTCTTCTTATCCTTTTTGAACATGGGTTTCTCCTTACCCTTCTCCTTGCTAGAGTTAGCTTTAAGTGTAGGATAATTAATTTTAATATGTCCCGACTTCCTGCTTTCAAAGTAGATCATATCTTTAGAACTCTTATAATTTTTGCTACCCTTCTTTATTCTTTTTTTGATGGTTCTTATGTTTTTTTTAGAAAATTTTTGAATTGCCTCGTGATGAAGGCAACATCCTCACTTTCAGGCTAGAAAGAATCAGTATCCGTATTGTTGGCCTTCAACGCCACAATTTTCTTCTTCTTTTTCTCACCTACATCAAGATTTCTTGTATTCACCCCTTGCTCGTAAGCAATGAGTGATCCAAGCAAATTATCAATAGAATAAGTATTCAAATCTTTGTATTCATAAATTATAATTATCTAAGAATCAAAAGAAAAAGGTAAGCATCTCAAAATTTTATTTACTTTTTCATAATTAGCTAGCTCTCTTCCTAAAGCTTGCAATAAGATGATAATTTGAGTAAACCTAGTATACTGTCAGAAATTGATTCAGAATGTTTCATACGAATAAGTTCGTAGTCATGCAACAAAATATTCAACCTAGATTGCTTAACTTCATTGGTTCCTTCATAAGTAACGCACAATCTATCCCAATTTTCTTTACCAGTTGCACAATTTAAAACACATATATATTCTTCAGATTTTAAAGCATTGAAAAAATAATTCAATCATTTCACATTAAGTTGTGCTAAATCTCTTTCATCAAAATTACATTCAGTAAAAGTAAGTTTAGTTTTATTTCCATTAATTTCACGAGAAGGAGGTCTATAACATTCTTTAACAAGCATCCACATGCGATAGTCAATCATTTGTAAAAAAGTAAACATGTGAGTTTTCCAAAAATAAAAATAAATATTATCAAATAAAGGTCAAAGGTGGTCGGGTAATGGAATACCCTTCTGTAGTATTACGATTGTCGGAGGTAGCCATGGATCGAAATTCAAAACTTTTCAAAAACTCGATTTTATGAATACCGCTCTAATACCACCTGAAAGTTTGTTAGGGATGTTAATCCCTTATGAACTAGCCCAAGCTAATCAAGAGGGGGGGAGTGAATTGTATTTTAAAAAATCTTTCAATCAAAAACAAGATCTTAACCAAACCAAATTTACCACAAAAAAATTTAACATACGAAAATTAAATGTTAAAAAAGCAGTTGAAAAGAACACATAAATTTATAGTGGTTCGGTCAACTTGACCTATGTCCACTCCCCGGAGGCACCCTGAGAGTATTGAACTAAACTCAGTGACTCTCCTTTTGCTCCCACAACAAGACGGAGAAGCCTATACAAAACCTCCTTTCCATCAACACTGGTGAGACAGAGAACCCAACTCCTTTTCCTTCCTCCTGAAGAAGGTAGAGAACCTTAATTAATTATTGAAGTGGACCTCTCTCGAACCTCTAAGAATATGGAATGACGAACGGAGATCACAAATTAGATCCTTACTTGGAGCAAACTTTGTAAAACCCCTCACAAACTCCCCCTCACATGATCCTCTCTCTCTCCTTCCCTGTCTCTCTCTCTCTCCCTATCCTCTAGGCTCTCTCAGGTCAAGATAGTAGCAAAAGATGTTTTTTTTTTTAGTAGAACAAGAGCTCTTAAATAGAAGAGTTTTGGAATAGCTCTTAATTTAAATAAACTGACTTTATCATCCAGGATGATATAAGCATTATCTTGGATAATCAACTTAAATTTTGCTCAATCTGCCAGGATGGTTTGGGATTATCAGAAGATTCTTATTCAAATCATCCAGGCCGATAGGATATCATCCTCTATGATTAGTACAAATCTTTGAATATCATCCAGATAATTGCACTGGATTGATGTCTGGATGATGAAAAAATAGCTTGATCATCCAGGCTGATCTCACAATCATTCTGGATGATTAGTTCAAAGATGTGAAAATTATCATGAGCATCGCTCTGAATATCAGCTAGCTGATGTTGAACATCCAGGAACAATTAAGGTTTTTTGAACTGATTGTCCTGACCGATCCTGCAATCATCCAAGATGATTTGATCTATTAATCAAACCTTAATTTCTTTCTTTAATAACCAGATTAATTTAGTCAAAATTGTGTTTCACCATTCAGGACAATGTCCATAAATAAATAATACCTAAATAGATCTGGCCGTTGATTCTTTTTTAGTTGAGCCTATCATCCCAGTTGAAACAAATATCATCCAAGATGATGTGCTTAATGACGGCTGCCATAACCAAGATGCCCTAACTAGGGTTTCTATTTTTAATTGATCATCCAAGCAGATTTATGGATCATCTCAAATGATGTGATCAAAAATAGAAAACTCTAAAATCAGACAAAAATTTTCCCCCATGTGTAAGTGTGCAAGGTTACTTAGCATCAGGAATCACATTGTTTATAATAGACTCAAGAAAGGGAAAAGTTTATAAACTAACTCAGGCTGAAACTACCCAATCTTGAGGTGGTTCAGATTGCAGTTTGATCTTATGGACCTGAAATGTTAGTAAGCAAGGTAGTCGTATAGAAACAGAAGTGTTTGATATCATCAAATTTATACTCCCTAAAAGCATATTCACAATAATTTATAGTAGTTTGGTCCAACTTGACATACGTCCACTCATCAAATGCACCCTCTGAGTATTACACTGAACCTTTAGTGACTCTCCTTTAGCCCCCATAGCTAGGTAGAAAGGCCCTTATAAAATCACTTTCACCTTCCCTGGTGCCGTGGAGTAGCCAGGTTTTCTGACACCAAAGATATCTTCTTTTTCCCAAAACTTTCCTCAAGAAGAAGCTTAAATTCGATGGTACTAATGTACAAGCTTGCCGAAGCAACTGTGTAAAACCCCCTCCACACTCCCTTGAAACCCCCTCCAAGGATCTTCTCCCTCTCCTAAACTCCTCCCTTTCCTCTCTCCCTTTCAAGTCCTCACTTCAAGTTTTCTCCAGAAGAATGAAGCTTCAATTGCTACCAAAGACACTTATTAAGTGCCTTAACAAAGCTTAACTAGAGGGCTTTATAAAACCTTAAAAATTAATCTTAGTGGCAAATATCATCCAGGATGATCAAAGGATCAATCCGTATAATGTGCTTAAAAATAGTGCTTCAGAAAATCCTAAAAACTCAATTATGGAGTGAAATATCATCCTAGACGATCACACGATCGTCTAGTATAATGTGTAGAACTTAACTAGATAGTTTCAGATGATATAAAGATAGTCCAAGATGATCAATTCAAATTTGTACAGATTATCATGGATGATATTGTGGATCATCCTAGATAATAAGAAGAAAAATTATAATATTTCATCTTGGACGATTTAGGAAAATCTAGTATATTAGCAAAACATCATACGGTATAATATATAGATCATCGAGGGTAATCACATTGAATAATTTAACCATAATAAATCTCCTAATCACGTGATCAATTTAGGCATGATTTGTATGTATCAACCAGAATGATACAGATTGTCCAGGATGATTAGAACAAAAATTGAATCTTAAAACCTTACCTAAATTATCATTGGCGGCTATTTTCCAAGATCATAAAGGATCATCCTGGAAGATCTAAAATTATCCTGTATGATTAGTTCACTAAGCTGATCATCCATGAAGATCTAAATTAGTTTAAAACATGAACGTCTATTTTTGACTATTTCTCACTCCCCTTAGTATGTTTGTGCAAGGTCACCAAGTAAGCATACACCATTACAATACTTGACTCAAGAAATCAAAATTACATCAATGAATATTACTGATGCTTTATAGTATAACCTACTTCAACCCAATCTTGAGCTCTAATTCTTTATTTGATGTTTCAAGGTGTTCCTGAAATGTTAGCATACACCCAAACAAAAATATATTGCAAATATAGGTAGACAACAGGATGTGAGCCACAATATTTGTTATTATCAAAAACATAAACTCATAAGCTAGAATTGCAATAAGTATTAAGAGGAATATTCAAAATTTGATGAATAATAAATTCAAGATTACATTAACAAGGTTGTCATAATTCTAACAATTATCAGAATGTAAGAAATTCACCTTAACCACCATATTGGAAGAAGAGTTAGTAAGGCAGTCAATAGATTGACCCCCCAGCCAACGATCTTGCCAAAAGAAAATATCACCACCACCAAGCCACCAAAAGAGAAAGGGCTCAATAACCCATTTAATTTTTCACAATCTTTTCCACACCTTAGAGTCACCTTGATTAAATTAATAAGTTGTCGAATGTTTAGCCGCACAATACTTAGCAAATGTAAACTTAGCCAAAAAGTTCTCTTTAGAATGAAAATTGTATAATAACTTGAAGGAGAAAACATAAGCCAAATCATTCATACTCTTAAAAAATAAAGCCCCTAATCCAAGACAGCAGAATACTTACCCAAGGAGACCAAATAATTTTTGAGTTTGTTCTAGCCCTTTTCTAGAATTTTTTTTAAAAAAAGTTTATCAATCCTATTGCAAACAGCCTGAATAGGAAGAAGAGATTGAAAAACATAAACGAACAAAGAATACATGACACTATGGATAAAAATAAGACGACCCCCAAAGCTCAGGAAATTAGAAATGCATGACAAAAGTTTGTTCTGTACATTTGTAGTTAAATCATCAAAAAGAAATGTCTACTTTTCTCCTTTAAAACGAGGGACCCCAAGGTACTTAATAGGAAAATTACCACGCACAAAATAAGTACCATTCTTAATTTCCAAAAGACAATCACTAGGCACATTCTTGGAAGGAATAAAGCAGCACTTAAGTTTAATCAATAAAAGACCACTAAACATTTCAAAACAATTAAAGAAGTCCATAAGTTTGTTAATCCTTTTAATAGAAGCATTAGTAAAATTAATAAAATCATCTGCAAAGCAAATATGAGAAATAGGAAAGCCCCCCAAAGTTCTGAAATAGAGGCTAGGAGAATTTTCAAAGGGATGAGCAAGACCTATATATAAATAATTGATAACAATAATAAAATGAGCATGTGATATAGGATCACCCAGTCTAAGACCACGAGAAGATTTAAAAAAATAATTACTTTTACCATTATCAATGATTGAAAAGAAAGAATCCTCAATGCAATTCTTAGGTTAATAAAATTCATGTCAAAACAAAAAAAAAATATTGTAAAGGAATTCCCAATCAATGTTATCATAAGCCTTGGCAATACCAAATTTTAAAATCATGTTGCCACCTCTCACCTTAACATCTAGATTTTGAAAAAATTCTTGGGCCAGAAGATTATTATCAGTAATGCCTCTCCCTTTAACAAACCCCATTTGATGAGGCGAGACAAATTTAGGTAAGAAAATGGTTAAATGATTCATAAAATTTTGGAGAGAAATTTATTACAAAAAGTGCATATACTAATAGGTCTAAAATCATTTCATTTGCTAACTTGGTTATTTTTTGGAATAAGCATGATAGTGGTAGAGGTAAAGAACATAGGAATAGAATTACCAGCAAAAAATCATTAACAGTAGAGTAAAGATCATTACTAATAATTTGCCACATTTATTGAAAGAATTTAGTTGTGAAACCATACAACCTAGCCACAGAATCACCATTCATGCCATGAACAATCTCTTTAACCTCCTTAAGAGTAGGGGTTTAGAAAGAAATTAGGATAGGACAGTATCTAGGTTATCAATATAAGTAGGTCTAAAATCATTATTAAGATATTTTTTAAATGATTAACAACAAGATTAGCAATTTCCAAACCATCCATAGAAATAAAGCCATCATAACGATTAATTTTATGAATATAACTTTTAGCATGTTTCCTCTTAACCAAAGCATGAAAATATTTTATATTGTCATCACCTTCAACAAGATGTTTTGAAACCACTTTTTGTTTCCAAAAAATCTCCTCCTAAGCTTGTAATTTTAAAGATTATCCTTAGCATCTCTCAAAAGGCTAAAATTATCATCAGGAGTAAGCTGATATTGAGACTCAATAGTGTTCACATACTATTAAGCTTTTAAGTAATTAGAAAAAAGGTTTTTAAAAATATTATGATTCCACCAATTTAAAACTTGAATAAGCCTTTTAAGATTAAACCAAAACCTCCTCATACAAAAGATAAAGTTATTTGGATGTAAAAGGGCATGCCAATTTTCCTTAACCAAGTCCATAAAGGAATCAAGGAGCAACAACATATTTTGAAATCTAAATTGAGATGGAGAATTAATGTGCCTAGTATTAAGAGAAATAAGTAAGGGAGAGATATCAGAAAGAGTCCTGCTTAGATGTTCAATAGTTGTAGAGTTAAAAACATGAAGCTAGCAATCATTAAACAAAACCCAATCCATTATTTGGCATAAGTGACCATGGTTCCAAGTGAACTTATTACCAAAGAAGCCAATATCCAATAAATTACATTCCATAATCATGTTATTAAAATTCTCCATAAATTGATAGATTGAAGAAGAGCCCCCTAAATGTTTAGAAGGAGTAGAGATAGTATTAAAATCTACTCCAACAAGCTAATGCACTCTATAACTACTATGAAAGTGAATTAATTGCTCCCATAACACTTTTCTCAAATAACAAGAAGAAGCAGCATAAACAAAGGAAGAATAACTGTATAAATTTAAAACATCGATATTATAATGTAAAACTTGAGTGAAATCTCCAAAAAATATAAAAATGAACAAGGTACTTCTAATGCACCGAAATTTTATTAGCAATAATAGAATTAACATATTTAAAAATGAAATATCTAGTCGTGCCACTTAACTTAGAATAGGAAATAAAAGGTTCTAATAAATCAAGAATAGAAACATTATAAATGTGACTTAAATTGTTAACACGTAACTTAGAGGAGGGACATTCAATGCCCCTATCATTCCAAATGATATTGTTAAACATAAAAAAGGGTTAATGATTATTATGTGATCTAGTGGTTCTATAAGTTTGTAAAATAATATTCTTTTTTTTTTCCTCCCTATACTAGTCTTAAAATTGATATAACTAGTATCATTATCATCTTTTGCAGAACATTAAGCCATAATAATGATGTCTTCTGTATCAGTAAGGGCATCACTATGGTATTAGGTGTTTAAGGGGAAATTACTAATATTTTTCATACCAACCTATCTGTTATCCCAAGGAAGATCACCCTCCTCGAAAAAAGAACCTTATCCTTCACAAGTTTTGTTACTCAGCTCATTTTCAACATTAGTCTCTACATCACTATTAAGACTAGCCACCTGATCATTCACAATAATATGAGAATGCAGCTTTTTAGTGCAATTAGCATTTAATAACACCACCTCCATATGATACAAATTTTGATTAATAGCACAAGGATTAGAAGAAAAAAGAAGGTACATTATTTATATTAGAAGTGTTAACAAACTTTTATTCATCCATATTCTGTGAGTCACAATGTAAAATTAGAGATCGGCTTGATATTATCCATCTAACCAACAAGAAGATCAACAACATTAGAGGGAATCAATTTAATCTAAGGTATATTTGGCTGTATAGCTTCTACAACATTATCCTAAACGTTAGAAAACATTACCCTCCCTAGTAACAGGAATTAGAAGGATAATTTCATGATTAATCAAAAGAACATCCTTTCAAATAGATTGTTTGGAAGACCCTTTTCCCTCTGAAGATGAAGACGAAGTTTGTAACACTCATTTAAACCGTGCCCACACATCTTACATTAATAGCAAAAAAAGGTAAAATTTCAAATTCAACTTTATGGAAAAATCTAATCAATTCAAATCCAATCCAAATCTCATTAGGATGGTTTTTTGAGATATCCAACTCAACTAAAACATGGGCCTCAAATGGACGAGATACAAAATTTGTTGGTTGATCCATCTCTAAGGGCCTACCAAGAGTTGAATCTAAGCCAAATAGAATCTATTATTGATTGGGGAAGGAGATCCACATAGGGGAAATATGAGATTCCTCATAGACATCAAAATCTTGTGTCTATTTTAATAATCTTATTTGGTGAGCTTGAATATAGTAAGATCTTCTTAAAAAAATATAATTATAATACAAATCATTACTCAATTGAATCACAACATGTATTGGATAAAGTAAACCATTATGAAAAGATCCCAAAAGCTTCAGGTTAATGAAGAACATGCAAATATAATCCTGATTCAAATGCCTTAGAAGAAATTTTTTGACTAAAGTGAGGGCAAAGGGAGAAGAAAGTTTCAACACCACAGAATTATCAAACATAAAATCAAGACAACCCTTAAATGAAGTATGTACAAATTGAAGCTTAAAAGAAGAAGAAAAAGAAGAGCCGGAAAGAACGTCCTTCGAAGAATGAGACTTGCAATTAGGAATCGTAGCATTCAGTGTGATGGATGACAACAGAGTCATCATTGCCCAAAAAAGAAACCCAAAAAAATTATTAGAATAAAGTACAAAACCAACATAAAAATAAAGGATGAACAAAACAAGGCAAATTTTTTTTGAAAAACCAGCCCAGGAGCAACCAGCGAGAAGCTCAGACAGAAGAACCCTAGATCGCCAGCAAAACACTAGAGAGCTAGGAATGAGTTTTTTCTACAGTATATCTATATGGTTATATTTCTTAAATATACTAAGTTTTAATAGTTTGAAATTATTTAAAATTGAATTTATTTTCTTAAGGTCATTAAAGGTTGGTGTGAATTAAAGTTTTATATTTTATGGAAGCTTTGATTTTTTTTAAAATATTTTTTATTATTAATGTTCTATGCATTTAGATTTTAAAGAATGTTGCCCTCCAAAACATCTAAGTGCTAGAAGTCATTGATTAGTAAGTCTTAGGCTCATATTTTTAAAGTTATAAATCCTTAAAAAATGGGGAAAGGTAGGTTGTGTTTCAACTTAGATTTTAAGACTATGTTTTTTATATCTTGTGAGTCTTTAATAAAACAAAAATATTATTGTGTTGATTATTATTTCTGCTAACATACATTGGATATATTTTCTATGTTTTCTTTGTGTACTAACATTTCAGGTAAATCATACTCCAGACTGCCGAAGAATTCAAGATAGATTAGATTAAGGGTTTCTTGTAATAAAGTCTATACTTTTTCTTTTTTTCTTGAGTCTGAGCTAGGGTGATTTTAATTCGGTAATCGTGCAAACACACTTGTGTGTGAATCATAATTTAATTTTTTAAAACTAATCATACTATATGATTTTCAAATTTTATTGGACAATTTTCCATTATAGTTTCTCCATAATGGAGTTAATTAAATCATGCCTTAAGAAATTTTATTTGATCTATTTGTATTGTATGATGTTTGATACATACAGATGATGTCCAAAAAATGAATCAGGTGCATACCAGTTCATCACATATGAACACATAAATTTTTTGAATAGTTTATACTATATAAAATTGGATTTGTATAGACAATGTCCAGAGTATGAAATGGGTATGTACCAGATTTTCCCATACAAATACATCAATTTTTGAATGGTTCATACAGTATGATGTTGGGTTTCTATAAATGATATCTAGAGTATGAAAAGTATTTATCCATGTTCATACCAAGCAAAGCATTTTTTTATTTAACAAGTCATACAGTATGTTATAGGGTTCATACAAACGACGACTAATGTATGAAATGGGTTCATACATAATTATACCACCTATTTAGTTTAGAACTATTCTTATAGTACGATGTCGTTTCATACAAATGACTGATAGAGTAATAAATCAGGTTTATATAAGCTCGTATATGGAATTTTGAATTATTTGTAAGTATGATTGGTGATTGTATTGTAAGATATGAGTACCTTCGACATGAAATTTTTAATTTTCTGGATGATTTTTTCTTGTCTTTTATATATAAGGGTCCTAAAAATTGACACTCTAATCTTCTATAGTTTTCACTTTGATTTTCTTTGAAGAGTGAAAAAGAGAGTGTTAAGTAGTGAAGATTGAGAGATATTTTTTAGAGAAATTTTTGAGGGGATTCATAAGGTTACTCAAATGTAAGGATCTCTTCCTTGTTCTTCAAGTTTCTCCAAACATTTTTTATGGATTTTGAGAGAAGACTTTCAAAAAAGATCTAGGTACTCTACTGTCACCAGTAGGGTAAAAAAAGATGTTGGTTCTCTACCATATCTAGGAGGGTGAGAAATAATATTGGTACTCTATCATCACCAGGAGGGTGAGAAAGGATGTTGCTACTCTGCAATCATAAGGAGGGTGAGTAAGTAGTTAGAACTTTGCCACACAGGGTTAGTGGAAGAGAGGTTGTTGTAAGGGCTTCTTCAATTTATTGTGGGAGAAAATGGAGAATCACTTTGATATAGTGCATTACCTGAAGGAGTCTTCAGGAAGTGGACGTAGATCTAGTTGGACCAAACCACCATAAAATTTGGTGTTCTTCTGTCTTTACTTTTTAATTGCATTTTTATTTTTGTGAATTTGAGTTTCTTATGGTTTAAAAATATTTTTGTGAAAATTTAATTATTGTGCTAAAAAACTTAAATTGGTTTTCTAAATTTCCAAGAGAATTTTTTAAATTACCAATTCAACCCCTCTTGGTTATCCTTCGGACAATTGTGTTAGGTCTTAAAAACTATTCGAACATTCAAGTTGCATAAAGACTTTCATTTTCATTAGTTGTTTTAGTCCTTAAAATTCATATAATCCAGCACACATTTGCCCTCTTAAAAGTAGTGAATAATAAGAGTATAAAAGCTTCAATGTTTTAGTGCTTTATTTTATAATTTAATATTCATTTCAGTTGAATATCATTTTTTTTAAAATAGAGCTATGAGGTTTATTTCACCCTCATCTAAGCTCACATAAAAGGCTCGTAAGCCTTGGTTCCTTTATAATTACATTTTTTATATAGCTTTATTGTTGCTTGTTTATTTTGAATAATTAGATTTATTAATTACAAATTTATATTATGTATAATTTAGTGCTTCAATTTTGTTAATTTATTCATAGCATTGTTAGAACGGACATGAGGATGAAGGCGTCCTTAAGACATATTTCTTTGCAGATCGAGCTTTTCAAACTAAAAAACATTAATAATAGACTATAAAGTGTGATTATGGTTCATCTGATTTAATTCATTATGGTAATGATTTTTTGAATTTAATCATTTAATAAAATTTTGAATTTATTGAAATATTTAATGAATTTTGTTTGACAATTATTGATAGTTTGATTTACATAAATTATTATAAGTTTTATATTTTTCGTAAATACTAGACCTAATTACATGTTCATTACTATTAAGTGTGTGTTAATAATGTTTTCGTACAATTAGATATGATTTTAGCAGATTCAATATATTTTAAAGAATTAAATTTGACTAAATTTACATTTTTATATTTACATTAAATTCTTAATGTTTTAAATATTTCATTAAAGCTAGACCTAATTATAAGTCTAATGCATTTGATTTTTTGTTAATTGGAATTTTTTTAATTATTTATGAATTTTTCAAGTTTAGATCTTTTAATGAATATAATTATTTATTTAACTATGGGGATTTTTTATTTTATAGACGATCAATCCCAAACCTGTTAAAATCTTTTTCCAAATGCCACTGATGACTTTTAGCGATGATTATAAGTGTTTAAATTATTTGTAAATTTTTATTATTTTTAATTATTTAATTTAAATAAATAAAAAAAATTTATTTTTTTTAATTTAAATGAATTTCAAGGGGATTTAGTTTTTCTAGATTAATTATTTAATTCTAATCAACTTAAATATTACAATTTATTTTTCATATTTATTTTAGATTTACTATTGATTTATGAAAATATTGGGTCAATTATTTGCATCAATCTTTGGTTCACTAATTTACATACAAAATAAACAAAATAGAGTGAAATTGGAAAGATAGGTTTACTTAAACATGTGCATCAAACCTCATGAATTTAGATTCAACAAAGCCTTCCCATGTATTATAAAGAATCATGAAGGTTGAATGCATCTAAACCTTTTACAATTTAATATGAGCAATATATTAATTAGGATTAGGTGTAATCAATGACATTCTAACCATTGCGTAAAAATAAAATGCCTCACAAAAACCAAGCACTAATTATGTGTGAATTTAGTATTATGAATTTCTAAAGTTTTAGGTCAAATCAAGACCGATAACTTTGATAATTTAATTCACCAATATCCATTAATCTCCAAGGCTAAAAAAAATAGAGTATGTCACACACATACCCAAATATATATTTTCCAAATTTGAGCTCCATTAGACGACTTGTTATGGTGTTATTAAATAATTTTAATGGGTAGCCAAAGCTATATTACAATCTAAGAAATGTTGAAAATCCTCTAAAATTAATTTTAAAATATAATTGAGCTCCATACAGTTTCAATCATCCCATGCTCTTAAAATAATAATAAAAAAAAGATTTATTATGGATTTTTAATGTTATAAATTTTTAAAACTTTTTAAATCCATTTTTAATAAAAAAATTTAGCTATGGACATTGATTTGAATGGAGGAAAAAAATGATTGGGAGAAACTTTCATGGGATTCCAATCATTACACAGTTGCCTTCTACACATATTGACCAAAGATTGATGTTGCAATTTCCATTTAACCACGTAGGCTGTGTAATAGCCATCTAATCTAACACCATTTAAATTATATGGTTCTAATGGAGTTGGACAGGAGATCTAATTGAAGGATCTAAAGAATGGCTTAATCAAACAACTCAATATCTAGATCTTCGTCACTGAAAGTAAAATTAATGACTTAAATTGAGACAAGTTCAAGCATTTAAAATTTCAAATAGGAATTAAAAAAAAATACTAACTTTTTATATACTCCTCCAAATTCAACAAAAATTGAAACACTTCTTCAATACACTTCGATTAAGAGTGGGCAAGGGTTTGTTTGCTTTGAAAAGTAATTTTGAAAGTAATATTGGAAATATATTTTAGTATTAGGATTTGAAAATACCTCAATCCATAAGGAAAAAATCCTATGAAGTTACAATCAATGGATTCCTATAGTGGTCCTCTTGATATTTCTTGAAAACATTAAAGCATGAATTCATTCGATGTTGAGCTGTTAGTGTGGGATGATTTCCTCCCTCTTTTCTAGCTTATACTTTAATTGAAGAGATCTAGAGCTTGAGTGGGTCGGGGAATACTTGAGGGAGACATAGGGAGTTCCTATGAAGCTAAGGAATGAGATTGTTCAACTCATCCATTAGAAAGTTTAGGGCATTTAAAAAAGATATAATTTTGATTCATGGGCCAAAATATTGCCACCAAAGCAGCGACCAACTATCTGTTTAGTTGGGGACTATCCAATTAGATGCAATGGAAAGTTCTTAAGAGTTTGAGCTCCTTTATATAGCTGGCTAGTTATTTTGGATTGAATAAATCATTAATTGGAGATTATTTGGTGGAATCTTGCAACATATGTTTTGGACATAGTTAGAGCTTGACAAGACATGCATGATACACTTTCTAGAACATAATTAAAATTTTTTTCCAATCACCAATTTGGGATGGGTTAGTAAACGGATAAGATTTTGGGTTTTAGAGTGTTTTTGGTTAAGCTTGCTATGTTTGATGCATGGGGACAATGAAAGTTTGGGTAGGTTGTTAAAACTAAAGGAACTAGCCTGAGACTAACAAAGACGGCAGGCGGGGGGGGAGGGAATTATTTATTTAAAAGTTTTAAACTAAAAGAAAGAACCTTAATCCCTTTAATATGGAAGCAAACAAAAATTATGATAATAAAAATTAAATGATTCTCAACCACATAGTAAACAAAAAAAAATAAAAGTGTGGAATAATAAAAACAAAACACACAAAGATTTATAGTTTTTTGATCTAACCTGACCTACATCCACTCCCTGAAACCTCCCTTTTTAGTTATTGCATTAAAAGTTATGTCTCGTATTTTGCTCCCACAGCAAGATGGAGAAACCATTACAAAATCTTTTTAAAAAATATCTCCCTCTCTTCACTATCCCAAATCTCTCCTTTGCACCTCTTTTCTCTCTCGCAAAAACACTTAGCAACTAAAGACTCTCAAATAAGACAATATAAGAGTTTAAATATAGAGCATCCAGAAAAGCCCTAATTTTCAATATAGCACTTTTGATATTTTAGTTTGGTCAAATTTTGTACAATATAAGGTTACATAGCTTTAGGATCCACCACAATGTATATTTGACCCAAGAAAGGTAAAAAGTACAAAAAGGCTAAAAAATACTTACTATTCCTAGTATACATAGTCAAGTGTTGATCAAGCATTTAGGTGAGCTGTGATCCTGAAATGTTAATAAGCAGGCCAAGATTGGTATGCAACAGATTGAATTAGCATAGTGAAAAATCCAATTATATTTATTATCATCAAAATCATAAGACTTGGGTCAATAATTATAATAATCTCTACCTTTTTTATGATGATAAATATTGTTAGTTTATGATTCAAGAGAGTTTTTATATTCCCTAACAACCCCCTTGCTAAGTAAAATTTTCAAAAATAGGGGAGTTGTAATTTTTTTTTTAATTTTGAAAGTAAAATTAAACCAAAACAACATACAATGAGAGAATACATAATTTGAAAAGATAAATGTAGAATTGAATATTTTAAAGAAAACTAAAAGGTACAAAAACATGCCACTCCCCCTTTTAAAATCACAAAAAGAGGAGGAAATAACTTTAAATTAATAATAAACTACAAAATAAGAAAAGTACATAGATCATAAAATAGAAAAGAAAAGAAAATAAAGAATGATCCTCCTCATATGGTGGTATAGGATTTGGTGGCTAGAAGTACTACGAAAAGAGGTAAATTGGTTTGCAAACTATATAATATCCCGATCATGCTGCTGTTGTTGCTAGGCTACGTACTAATTGAAATGAGCTAAGTCAAGCTCATGTTATTGTTGTTTCTCAGCTACATAAGTATCAAAGTTAAGTTACCATTTATTAAATTTTCTATACCGGCTAATCAAACTAAGGTTGTTTATGGATAGGAGTGTTGACCTCATTTTTGTAT
>NW_021319908.1:3442808-3448775 GCF_001605985.2 Dendrobium catenatum
CGGTTTAAACCATTTTTGGATTCTCTGAGCTTGTAGGCTGTCCACGATTAAGTTCCCAGTTGAATCCACGCTCCGACACGCCACGAATTGCCTGGTACAAGCTTTGGACGGATTGAGTATTAGGCTCATCGAAAGATCGCCGGAAGCAACTTTGACCGGCGAGATTTGAGTGGGGAGATGTTGAGGAGGTCCAATAGAGCTCAAACGAACAGAGAGTTCAGCTGGAGGAGCTCTAGGCAGGTGAGAGAATGTAGGGATTCGAATGTGAGGCATTAGGGCATTTCCTTCCTATTCAAACGTCTCCAGGTTGAATCAATGGCTAGGATTAAATGGCTGGACCTCCAGATGCTGCCATGTGTCGCTGGGAGTTGGTGGGAGCAGAAGCCAAGGACAGATCAAGGACATCCTACATGGAAAGGGTGTTTTGTCTTGATTTGAGCACATGTGGAGCAACGTGGGCCTTTGGATTTAAATCTAAAGGCTAAGATTAGTCTTAGGAAGCTTCTAGACCTTAACTAATCTGCTGGATTGATTTTGGATTGAGTGGATTAGCTCAAAGGATTTATTTAATCTCCCTTAGCCCTTCTAAAGCCTCATGTAGACTATTTGACTGGTCAATCAGTCAAACATGAGTGAGGTGGCAGCTGAGTTGGCAAGGAGTGACCTCAAAGAGGGTCTAGAGTGATTTGGTAGGGATTGGGCTAGCTTGGATCAAGCCATTTGGGCATTTTAAAGGTTTGTTGACCAAGTGTTGACTGGTCAATTGACCTTGTTGACTGTTGAAGTGGTAGATGAAAATTTAGGAAGCTATTATGGATGTTGGTTAAAGTCATTTCCAAGTTCATATAGGTCATTTGGGTTAAGATGGCTTAATGGGCCCTTAATGGGCCATTAAGCCAAAACTAGTTGATTTGGTCAACCAAATGGGTCCAAGGTCGGGAAATAGGTTCAATCAATTTCAAAAGTCATTTTGGGTCTATTGGATGTGGCTTTAGAGTCTGAAGAATTGGATTTGATCAAATGGGTCTATAAGAGATAAAAAATGATCAAAATCTCGGGTCTGTGTTGGAAATATGAGATGAATAGGCATTCCTAAGGTATGAATTCCTTTGGCAATTCCAGAATCATGGTGGATCATGCTGCTCTTGGCATAGTTTCCCTTAACACTCCTTTGATGGCTCGTGTGGTATCAATCAATAAGATGGCCCCAGAAGATTGAGAGAACACTGCAATTCATTAAGTTATATGGATTTTTTGTTATAAAGTGATTGCCATTGGCTTTAAAAATGCCGGTGCACCTACAGGCGGTATGATCTCGAATCTTTGACGACTTATCCATATCAAGTCGAGTGGCTTACTCGAATTTAGTTGTTCGAAGAGTAAGTTAAAGAGGAGCTAGATCTTTATGATTGAATCCTCTTGAGCGATGTTGCGCATCCGCTCAACCTTAGATGTCCCTTGAAGTGCGCGCTTCCGGTGTAATCAGGGTTAATTTTTAGGCTTCGTAGTAAGGCACAGTGAATTGGAATAGACCCTCGCAAATCGAAGCTATCTTAATATGCCGCCTCCTATGAGTTACTCAACTAAGGTCTCTCCAAGTAGACTGTGATATAAAGAAAGATTTCATTTCCAATTCTTTTCCGGAAGATTCAACTTTCTCCGTCTAGCTAAAGGATGCAAATTCATTTTGGAACGAGAACTGTTCAATCTGCTTTTGAAAACATCAAACTATAACTGACAAATCCACTATTTGGCAGCCACATATTCCGGGAACCTTTATACTGTTAACACTGCGCCTTGACGAGTTCTCGGGGGCCTTTGTTAAAGTCAATGACGAAGGGAAGAGAACGTCTCTACCTACCTAAGTCGGAGACTCTACCAACGGAAATTCGATTATCCAACGATTGAGGAAACTTTCTTGTTTAGTCTTTGCAGCTCGAACCTCGACATTAACTGCTTTATCATCAAATAACTTAATTTTTTCAGTTTTACCCTTGCAATACTTATGACCAACGGACTACGTTGTCAGCGACGTTTGGATCTTTGTTCTATGATATTGCTCCAATTTGGAAAACTTACTTTCATTCCCCCTTGGCGTGGCTGTGAAAGGGAGTGCCGCTGCCGATTCTTGCGGCACACCCGTTGCCGGCGGAATCACCTCTAAACGATGATTTTACCTGATGAGCAAATCATGAGTTTTTGAGGAAGCAACTATCCAACCTGAGAATGTATTTTTGACGGTGCTTGCCGTCTCTCACGGGCAACACAATGAATCTACTATTCCGGGAAAGGCGGAGTCGGCCTGGTTTCATAACACAGATAAGGGAATTGATGCACTTTTCCTTACATTTATTCAGAACTTGTCGAACAACAGAGACTGAGTAAGAAGCTTGATAATTGGCCTGGAACTATATGCAATTTTAATGGAGATTAAAGAGTTAATATCTTTGGTGATTCCTCAACTGGTGATCAACCAGGTTGCAGGAACCTATTAGGGTTTTTGAATCCTAAACCTCCTGAAGTTACATCAGTGCACTATCACTTTGCTCGAGTAAATTCGGATGTAATATGTATCGGATTCCCGTGAAGAAATTCTTCGGTGGATGCCTCGCAAAGCTTGCAAAGGATTTGCGTGTCTGGAAGAAGACTCCATCCCTATAGAGGTACAGGGTCGTCAAAGTCCTGTCTTTCTATAGATTTGAGTACATCAACATACAAGTTTTTCCAGTCTTTCTACGCTTCTTCACAGCTCGATGATAAGCAGATTGGAAGACAACCTATAATTGAATACGCTTCAAGAAGGAAACTCCCTCATGAGAAATCATTGCCATAAAAATTAAGAACGTGCATATCCTACGCACTAGTCACATACGTTGTACTGACGATCGTTTTGGTCAGATGTGCTCCGTTGTTCTAGACAAATGTGAGGCCTGAAAGATCGTTAACGAAGTCCATGCTGTTTGACTGTGCAGTGCTAATCAATCGGTCCTAAGATGAAATGAGATCAAAAAGACTTGGCTACCTCTGGTAGCTGATTGACGATTGCATGAAAACTGTAAAGTGGTTTGTCATCAGTTGCCTAAGTACAATGTGTGGTTTTACATCAGCGCTAAGTGTGCAGAATCCACGATAGCTCGTGGCCTCGAAAGTTGGGGTACGGATTATCTTGGCCAATTGACCCTCCTTCTTCAAAGGTTCATCCGGCTTCATTTTTACAGCGACTGATTATATTTTTCAAAAAATGGGCGGAAGCGTGCCATTTTAAGATGTACATCACACCATGTAATGAAATTCTTCCGTGAACCAATATCCGTATATAGATTGGCGGTTCCGCGCAGAATCATTCGATATGGGTCCGTTTTCAAGTCTACAAAGATCAATAATTTTGCAATCGACATGGTATCTATTGGCAATCTCAACAATCTATTAACCGCGGGCTAATGGTTGGCTGAGGCTTCAAAAGACTTTGTCCAAATGCATCAAAAAGACCTCGATGATAATAAACGTCAGTGGGATGAGAAGTTGGTGGAAGTTGTGGGCCTATAGGAGCATTATGCGAACCCGACCAATCAAACGTTTGCACTAGTGTATGGCATCAAGGCGTCTCCTCCTGGGAAGTGCAATACTTCGCTCAGTAATGCATTTAGAACCAGATTAAACTCAACAAAACGCACAACTTCGTTTAGAAAACTTCGAAAGCTGAAGGACATCGTCTTGAAGCTTTCAACAAAAATTTTAGAGTTGTATAAAGCCCGAATGATTCAAGCTCATGATAAGTTAGTGGCGACCTAGAACCTTCCAAGTAGGCGACCTTGGTCTTGGGTTCTTTGGAGGCCTATCTTAGCGCACCGAAACTCGATGGAAAGTTTTGAACCACTTGGGAAGGACCCTTTGTAGTGGACACAGTCTACGAAGGAGGACTCGTATGCAGCTGTGGATGTAAGGGAAATACCAAGGCTCCCTGTAACGGGCATTTTCCTGAAAAGAAATACTATGCTTGATGTAAGCTCGATCTTTGTATCATAAATACTTGATTTTCAACTGAACTCGACCATCTTATTCAATGCTTTTTGGAATTCTAAAAATTACTCTCTTTTCTTTAAGGGTTAGGTGTGGAGTCCCTGTGCTTCCTTTCCTTAGGATTAGATCTGGCTAAGTGGTGGAGCCAAGCCTCGTGGCCACCATCCATAGCATATAAAATCAAATTTTGGGGTAGATGCTTTTTGCGAATCTTAGAGATTCTGGCAGACTATCTCCTTGGCTTAGTTCTCCTAGTTAGACTTGTGAAGTCCCAGTGCTTTCTAGCTAGGTTAGTTCCATTGAATACAGTACAAATCCGATCCGTCTAGGAGTAAGGTGTGAGTCCTGTGCTTCCCTACTCCTAGGATCTCGACTGACTAAAAGGGAATTAAGCTACTGGGGCCCACATAGTTTAGTCACTTTATCTCTTTAAGGTAGGTGTGAGTCCC
The DNA here is from genome assembly GCF_001605985.2 of Dendrobium catenatum. Classification (NCBI taxonomy): domain Eukaryota; kingdom Viridiplantae; phylum Streptophyta; class Magnoliopsida; order Asparagales; family Orchidaceae; genus Dendrobium; species Dendrobium catenatum. The sequence continues at coordinate 3,447,278 of NW_021319908.1, forward strand.
CCGTGCTTCTTTCCTTAGGATTAGCATCTTAGCTAGTGGTGGAGCAAGCTCGTGGCACCATCCTAGCGGTAAAATCAGAATTTCGGGGTTTAGTAAGTTTTTTTCCAAATCCTTAGAGATTCTGGCAGACCTATCTCCTTGGCTAGTTCTCCTAAGTTAGATGTGAGTCCCTGTGCTTTAGCTAGGTTAGGTCTTGATCAGTTAAATTCGATTCTTTAGGAGTAGGTGTGAGTCCCTGTGCTTCCTGCTCCTAAGGATCGTCGACTAAACTAGGTAGTCGGATTTAAGCCTCTTGGGCCCCATACTAGTTCAGTCGCTTTCCCTTCTTTGGGATTTTAGGTTTTCCTCCTTAGGACTAATCCACTAGTGGTAGGTACGCCTCCGTGGCACTACCCTAGTATAATCCAAATCTTGATTTCCCCGGAATGAACTTTTCATTCCCTTAGAATAAATTTCTAGATTGAACTTTTAAGCTCGGTCAACTGACAATATGTGCAATAGAACTTAATTTCTTATTACACATATTGGGGGTTCATTGTTGACTCATTTTTTTTATAAGGTCATTGGACCCAATCTTGCCCTAAATCAATTCATTCCCAAATAATTCAGACTCTAGGAATCTTCTAGAAAAATACTGATGCTTGGATTTATCTAGAATCCTTCTAGACTTTTAGACTCAGGATCATCTAGACCTTTAAGAATCTTTCCTAGAAGTCAGACTTTAGGATCTACCTTAGATTTCATAAATTAAATTCAGACATTTATCAATCAAATTCAAAACCCAATCCAAATCCCAAATTTGAAACCTAAATCTATGCTAAGGCATAATCCTAAAAGGCCTTTTTTCAGGCAAATTTTCAATATTGTAAAAACCAGTCAAATGACCTCCGATTCAGAGTCTGTCTATTGCAATCTGATGGGACATGTCTCTGGAGGCAACCCTTTAAATTTTGAGCCCTTCTGAGGTTTTAAACCCCAAAAACTAAATCAAAATCCAAAGGCTGTACAACTTCAAAATATTTACAGGCCTATGGTCACTGGACTGTCCATAGAAGTTTCTGATTAGAGCCTTTCACCAAAACCTCTTAGTACTTCTAGGACATTAATCCAAACTATTGAACAATAACTAATATTTTTTCTGACTCATTTCAGCCCTGGTGGCATGAGCCCATAATACCAAAATACCCTATGGGGCTCAATAGTTGATTTCAACAAAATGAAATCCAAATCGAATGCAACCACCTCCAGCAAGTTCAAAATATCAAACCAAACTTGTTGGCCATTTCCAAATTGGGTAACCTGGTTGACCTAAGTCAAAAGGGTTTGACCCTAGAGGGCCTTTAAGGGTCCAAACAGGTTGTTTGACCAAAATGGTCTCCTTGAAACCATGAAATCATTCTATCAAGCTTTCAAATGTATTTCAAACTCTGAGCTGATTCAACCTGGATCAACTGTTTGACCAGATTAAAAAAATGACACCTAAAGCCTTATGGACGCA
>NW_021319908.1:3448875-3453136 GCF_001605985.2 Dendrobium catenatum
CGAGCAAGACGATCAGGCTAAGAAAGGCATTTTGTACACATATTTCAATAGGGTCATTTAGACTCATAAGACGAGAAATCGTCCAGTGATGTATCCACGGATCGTACAGACGAGTCCACTGCGTACAGATTGAAAATCTTGCAGTTTTTTGGGAGTATTCTTGTCTTTGTATAAATAAGGTCCAAATATAGACTGCACGCTAACGGCTAATCTTTTGTCTTTGATCTCGTGCCTCCTTGAGAAATAGCCAAGTGAGAGAGTGAAGAGAGAGACAATTCAAGCGGAGTGATTCCTACCTCGGCCATGAGCGAGAAGGCTCACTGAATTTCAAAGGTAAGAAATCTCTACTGTGAGATGGATTCATTCACTCTTTTCTTCTTCCTCTATATCTTTGGAGAAAGAATCTGTCAAGAGGAGGTCCGGTTTCCGTCTGCCGACACTTGGAGATGTGAAAGCCGAAGGGTGCCTGCCATTACACTGTGAGAGTGTAAATAGCCGAAGGGGCGTCTCTGCCCAACAGGAGAGGTAGTGAAAAGGGACGACGGTGTCGTCTAACCGATACACTGGAGATAGTGATAAAAAGGACGGACCTGTTCTCTGCCAACACTGGGGATTGTGCAAAAAAGGACGGGCTCTGCCTGGCCAAGCGCAGGATGGTGAAAGAGTGTGTTTGTAAAGGCTTTCTCGTCTTACTGTGGTGCAAAAGGAGATCACTATTGGTATTAGTGCAATACTCAGAGGTGCCTTCTGGGGAGTGGATGTAGGTCTGGTTTTAGTCCGAACCATCTATATAATCTGGTGTCATTCTACTTTACTATTTTTTACGTTTTCGCACTTAATTTTAGTTTTAAAAATCTGTGGTATAAAAAATTTTTTTCTAGGAAAACTTAAAAGAAAATTTATTTTGGTTCGTTCAATTTAATTTTCAAAAAGGGACTTAAAATTTTTTAAACTATCAATTCACCCCCCCTCTTGGTAGCCTTGGGACATTCACTTAGGTTTAACAACCTAATTACAAGACTCAACAGTTTTGCCATTATAGTTGCCAATTAGAATTCATGATTGAGTTTTATGTAATGTGAATTTTGATGATAACAAAATATTATTGTTATGATTATTATTTCTCCTAATATATATTGGATATATTTCTATTTATTTTATGTGTACTAATATTTCAGGTAAATCATACTCCAAACTGCTAAAGACTTCAAGACAGAGTATAATAGGATTTTATGTAATGAAGTTAGTATTTTTTTTTTCTTGAGTCTCAAAGAGTGTGATTGTAATTAGGTAATTGTGCACACACGGACTGGGAGAGAGAGTTAAAATTGAAATTGAAAAAAATTACTCCATTTATACTATATGATGTTAGTTCATACAAACGACTGATAGGTTACAAAATAAGCTTTTTACCAGATCATCCAAATGAATTTTAATTATTCGTATAGATAATCTAAATATCATATAGATGACTAACAATATATGAAATAAGCTTCATTCCATATCATCTAGAAGAATTTTAATTGTTCGTATAGACGATATATTGTATAGATAATTGACAGTTTACAAAATAAGCTTAGTATGAGATCATCTAGACAAACTTTATATGTTCATACAGATAATATGTAAATCACATTGATGACTAATAGTGTATAAGATAATATTCATACCAAATCATCCCATGATTTTTGAAAAGTTCGTACTAAAGATCCATGATTGTACAATATAATCTGACTCATTTTCACTTTGAAAATTCAGTTTATGGATGGTTTTTATGTGTTTTCTATATAATGAGTCATACAAATTGTCTTAAAATTTTATTTATTACAAATTTCTCTTGAGAGAGAAAATTAGAGTGATTTGGGAGAGTGTTTGGGAGTGAAGAGTGAGAGATCTTATAAGAGAAAATTATGAGGGATTCATAAGGTTGCCCAAAGGTGAGGATCTCTTAGTTATTTTTCATAACTCTATCCTAATTTATTGAAGACTCTTAAGATAAGATATCTGAAGTATATCGGGTACTCTGCATTCACCAGAATGGTGAATAAAGATGACGATACTCTGCCTTCACCTGGAGGTGAAAAATAATGACGGTAATCTATCTTCACCAGGAGGGTGAAAAGGATGATAGTACTCTGCCTTCACCAGGAGGGTGAAAAAGGATGATGGATCTCTACCATATTGGGTTGGTAGAAGAGAGGTTTTATAAGGGATTATCTGCCTTACTACGGGAGTAAATGAAGAGTCACTTGTGTTTAGTGCAATACTTGGAGAAGGAGTCTCTAAGGAGTGGACGTAGGTCTAGTTATACCAAACCATTATAAATTTGGTGTTCTTCTATTCTTTTACTTGTTACTTCAATTTTATTTTCTGTACTTTATTATTATTGTGGTTGAAAAATATTTTGTGAAAATCTATTTCTACAAACAACTGCATACTTCAGGATCGTTAAGTAAAATTTCTTTAAATAGTTTTTTAAAATCCAAGAGATTTTTTAAATTACCAATTCACCCCCCTCTTGGTTAAGCTTTAGATAGTTTTATTAAGTCTAATAACCTGCACAAACTTTTAAGTGGTATCAGAGCCTATTTTAAAAACTAAGGTTTAGATAACTTTTTTGAAAAATAATCATGGATACTTTTTGAAATAAAAAAACTACTCAAGAATATTCGATCACTAGACCACCGCTATTTGATAACATTCATTTCGACTTTGGAAAACTCACATGTCTACTTTTCTGCAATCACTTAACTATCGCATATGGATTTTAGTATATGATGGTTACACTAGAACCACTAGACTTGTTAATGGCATTAGGACTGAAACACTATTTATTGATTGGATATTAGAGGAAAAAGACTTAGCTCAATTAAACACAAATTGTTTGAATGGTTTTTTTTTTGTGCCCTGTAATCTGAGAACTGTATGCATGTTTCAACCATTAAAATTGGAAAATAAATTTGGGATATGAAAGTTCGTTAGGGATGTTAAGCCCTTAAGAACTAGCCCGAGGCAAACCAAGTGGGGGGTGAATTAGTATTTTAAAAAATCTTCTTACAATCAAAGCACAATCACAAACCAAAATCACCATAGAAATCAAAGTGCAGAAAAATAAATGCAGAAACAAAATAAAGAAATATCATATTAGATTTATAGTGGTTCGGTCAACTCGACCTACGTCCACTCCCCGGAGGCGCTCTCCAAGTATTTCACTACAGAAGTGACTCTCCTTTTGCTCCCACAGCAAGGCAGAGAAACCCTCACAAAAATTCCTTTTCGCCAACCCCGATGAGGCAGAGAACCCAACTCCTTTTTCTTCCTCCTAAAGAAGGCAGAGAACCCAGCTCCTTTTGCTTCCTCCTGAAGCAGGCAGAGAACCCAGCTCCTTTTGCTTCCTCCTGAAGTAGGCAGAGAACCTCGACCAATTTCTCAAGCTTACCTCCCTTGAACCCCCAAGGATGAAGGACAAAGACTGGAGAAGACGCCTTGGAACCTTGCTTGGAGAAACATTTGTGAATCCCTCTCACAAACTCCCCCTCACAAGTTTCTCCCTCTCTATCCCTCTCCTTTTGGCTCTCTCAGGTCAAGACAGCAGCTAAAGGTCTCTTTGAATGAGAAAGATTGGGTCCTTTAAATATAATTTCAAGAACTAACATTATCGTCGAGGATAATAGGAATATCATCCTGGCCGATCAGTATAAAATAAGCTCAATCAATCGGGATGATTTAGAATGATTAAAATAAAATTGTTTACATCGTCCAGGCCGATACAATATCGTCATGGTCGATTAGTTCAAATCCAAGAACAATCATCCTAAACATCACCCAGAATAGAGTCTGACCGATATTAATAGTCCAGGACATCGTCCAGGCTGATCCTGCATTCGGCCAGGCCGATGTGATCATATCAATCAGCCTTAATTTCTTTCCATAATTACCAAATTAATTTAGGCATAATTATGCTGCATCGTTCAGACCGATGTAAAGATCATCTTGGCCAATGTCCTGAAATAAAGAATACCTAAATTGATCATGACAGCTAATTCTTTCTGATTTGAGCCTATCATCCTGGCCAACATAAAGATTTTCCAGGACGATGTACTTAATGACGGTTGCCTTAACCAGAATGCCCTATATAGGGTTTCTATTTTTAATTGGATCATCCTGGCCGATATGAACATCATCCAGGCTAATGTACTCAAAAAGAAAAACATAGAAAATCCCTCAAGTTTCTTGAAAGTTTGTTAGGGATGTTAAGCCC